>NC_079211.1:16046809-16104548 GCF_029633865.1 Lampris incognitus
CTTAATTACCAAGTTGATTTCTTAAAACATCGCTCTGATCAGCGGACTAACTAATGAAGCGAGACTGAATGGGCTTTAGGGATGAATGGGCGGTGATGAAAATCCTGCTCTTAGAAGCGTCTGCTTTGGAAATCCATTGGATAGGCACCGCATGAAGATGAACCGCTTTAAAAAGGAAGTGTTTTGTCTCGAGTGCTCTACTGGGGCTTTGTCATGTGCTATATTAGCATCCTCTATCAAGAAAGAAAAGAGATGTGTGTATGTGTGCGAGAGGGAGAAAGAGAGACAGAAAGAGCCAAAATGGGAGTGTGAAGGGGGTAGGAGACATGCACGTGTGCACACACACACACTCACACACACACACACACACACACACACACACACACACACACACACACACACACAAACATGCAGACATAATACCATGGCCACACAGCCCAGATAGCGTCTGAGTGAGAGTGTGTCTTTGTGTGTGATAAAGAATAGGTCTTTCCAAGAGTCCCCTGGCCATCGGCTTCTCGTCTCTGTAGCCTTTATCTGGCTCAACTGGCTCGCTTCTTTTGTGCCGGGGAGCAGGTGGAGCTCTACAGCCCTTAGTATTGGCTTTTATGGAGAGCCATATCTCTGCTTCTAAACTAAGATGGAGGAAATATGGTGACAGACAGGCGTGAGCGGATCGTTACGGCCACAAAGGCGCGGGAGCAGTTAGGGGCAGATTCATGGATGAGGCCACTCACTCTCAATCTATAATGCCCGCAGCTTTACCAC
This sequence comes from Lampris incognitus, assembly GCF_029633865.1. Taxonomy (NCBI): domain Eukaryota; kingdom Metazoa; phylum Chordata; class Actinopteri; order Lampriformes; family Lampridae; genus Lampris; species Lampris incognitus. The sequence continues at coordinate 16,047,578 of NC_079211.1, forward strand.
TCCATTTACGGAGTCACCGCACACACACTTACACACACACACACACACATACATAGGCTTGTCCACATATATCATATGTACAGCCAGACAGGTAGGGTGGGGGCAGAGGGTATGTAGTGTGTGTCTTTGTGTGTGCAACGTGTGTGTGTGTGTGTGTGTGTGTGTGTGTGTGTGTGTGTGTGTGTGTGTGTGTGTGTGTGTGTGTGTGTGTGTGTGTGTGACAGGGAGAGAGAGAGAGAGAGAGAGAGAGAGAGAGAGAGAGAGAGAGAGAGAGAGAGAGAGAGAGAGAGAGAGAGAGAGAGAGAGAGAGAGAGAGCACTTGATGTAAACTCAGCCTATGTAATTTTTGGCCATATACATTCTTTCATAATTTTCTTCAATACATTTTATGGTTACTTTTAAAAGTAGGATCTGTCATGTGGACACCCCACCATTTTGTTTTGCTTTGGTTTGTTGTGCAGGCTGGATCTGAGATGGGGAGAAGGGATGGGTCATGATAGTCTGTGAAAGACTGTGAGCAATGGGGGGGGTTGATGTCTGTGTTATGACAGAGTAATGCTTATGGGGCATTCACATTATCATGCAAAAAAGGGGGCTTGCACCTGACATGGCAATTGTTTTGAACAGCGACAGTTTTTTTTACTGGCAATCATCCTGTGCAGATGATTGCAGTGTGCACCGCAGGTTGTGCAAAAGGTTGAAATTGGATTAACTTTAACCCTGGCAATGCGCCGCCCTTTGAGAATGCGTCCAATGGCTGGACACTACGTGACTCTACAGCTCCGAGCTGCTATTCAACATGTAGGAAAAGTTAATAACTTCAATGTTTGAATTTCCAGAGTTGTATAACAATAATAGGGTCACACAGAGACCATACCAATAGGTCCTTGAAAAGTAAGCCTTCAAATGGAGCTGTCAGGTTTGTTATGAAGACATAACTTGAGTGGGTATTTAGCTAATGCTAGCCGGGTCACAAAGGATTTAATAGAACGATGGAGTGGTGAAACACTGCGCTGTATAAAGCAGCGTACATAGTGCACAGTCCCTTGTTTTTCCACGACAATGTGAATTGCCCATTACATTGTGTTCACACCAAATGCAACGCCGACCTTTAGCATACTAGCACAAATCAATTAAAAGTGAATGGAAAGAGGCGATATGGCACAACAGGCCACTGTTTGGCCCGAGATACACATAATGTTATGTATCAATATATTCTAGGGGCGGCACGGTGGCGCAGTGGTTAGCGTGGTCGCCTCACAGCAAAAAGGTCCTGGGTTTGAGGCCCAGGGTAGTCCAACCTTGGTGGATCATCCCTGGTCATCCTCTGTGTGGAGTTTGCACGTTTTCCTCGTGTCTGCGTGGGTTTCCTCCCACAGTCCAAAGACACGTAAGTCAGGTGAATCGGCCATACTAAATTGTCCCTAGGTATGAATGAGTGTGTCGGCTCTGTGATGGTCTGACGGCCCGTCCAGGGTGTCTCCCCGCCTGCCGCCCAATGACTGCTGGGATAGGCTCCAGCATCCCCGCGACCCTGAGAGCAGGATAAGCGGTTCAGACAATGGATGGATATTCTTGTAGGTGGCAAAACAAAGGCAAGCTGAATTTCTGAAAGTGAACATGTGCAACTGAATGGGAACTCCTACCAAGTTCTTCAGTCTCAACTGGCTTTGAGACAGAAGCGTGTTGATCGGTTCGGTACAAGCAAAATCATTCCTCAAGTTGAACATTTTTAAACTCGAGTGAACTACCATTTCCCTCATTTTACATATCTCGAGGCAAAAAAGCAGCTTGTTGCATCATCTCTCCTCTTTCCATTTGCATTTTCATTGATTTGTGCAATGCCAAAATTTGGCGCAAATGAGCCCATGACCACTCTTGCTACCAAATTAATAAACTGCAGGCCATGCTTTCAAATGATGGAGAGCCCTAAAACTGGAAGAATGGTTCAGTGATGTTGACCTTGCAGCATTTTTATTGTGCAAATGTCCTTTTGTAATTTCCAGCAAGTATGCTATTGCAGGTATCCATAATAAGTGGTGAATCGGAGATGGGGGGGGGGGCATAGCTCCACTCCACTCTGCAGCTACACCCGACAACAAAAATACACAATAGCAACATACAGTAAAATTCAAAAAAATAGCAGAGAGGTTGCCAGGTCCCCAGATTACAAATTCTACCTTTAAAGGGTTGGAACATATCAAGGGTCATGCAAATAAAACCCATTCAACTAGACAGAGCTGGATTAAACTAAGCAGAATTTAAACAAGCGAGAGAAAGAGGGAGGATAATAAAAGGTAACTCTGATAAGTCCATAATAAAAAGAGAGAGAGAGACAGGCAATTGTCCTGCATGAAATGTAAAAGGCCCCCCTCCACCAAACTCCCCACCAAAGGAACATAGGCAGCTTGGCGGAGGCAAGGTATGCATTCATGCATCCCCATTGAGTCTAGCTCAGCAGCGTATTCCTTTTAATGCTAATCCTCAGCCCTGTGCCTACCCATAGAAAACTACAGGCTAGCAGAGGGATGGATGTCCCTCGGAAAGCAGCCTTTTATTCAACTCTAGATGAATAGGAGATGAATAGGGCATGGCAGTTGGCAGAGCACTATTGGGCACACAGGCAGGCAGGCAGGCAGGCTGGCGGGCAGATGAGCAGGCAGGTCCTTCTGATGCTAATTACTCTCTAGCCTCTCTCTGATTCTGACGCAACGCAGGGACAGAAAGTGGTGCGTGGGTCAGCCGCGGGGAACGAAGGAAGAGAAGAGCAAAAGAGGAGGAGAAGGAAGAGCGGGCTGAGTCCAAAGAGGCAATGATGCTGCCAAGCTAGGGCTGCTGATGCAAACAGAAGAAAAAAATCCTCCCCGCCTCTCTCTCTCTCTCTCTCTCTCTCTCTCTCTCTCTCTCTCTCTCTCTCTCTCTCTCTCTCTCTCTCTCTCTCTGTCTCTCTCTCTATGACACAGTCTCCACACCCTCTTCCTCTATAGTGCTTCCACATCTTTTCTTTCTCTCCTTTTCCTCTTTCTTTTTCATACAACTTGTTCCTCCTTTCTCCCTCCCTCAGTGGTAGAGAGCAATAATCCAGCCACAGAAAGAAAGGGATGGAGGCATTTTGGGAGTCCTGGTGAGACCAGACAGGGACAGCTCCTCCAGGCCGTCCCGGCTGCTAAGATTACCGCTGTCAATCAATGAGTGCGAGCGGCACCGCAGCCAGTTGTGTTTAAAGCAAAAAACAAGGGGCCACTTTTTGAAAAATATCCATCACAAAAGAGAACCTCTGTTCCAGTTTTGTGGCCAAGGCTAGTACACCCTTACACATGCCGATATGTTAAAAAGGGGTCTCTCCTTCAACCTGCAAATCCCATCTCAAAACACACCTTTTCAAACCGGCATATTCAGTCTGATCCACGCTTCATTGAGTTTTGTGCTCATGATGATTTTATACTTATCTGTTGTGTTAACTTTTTATTGTCTACCCTGCTTGGTTTTGATTTTATGCTGTCTGAATCAGTGCTGCTTGTTTTGTTTTTTTAACTGTGTTCTGTAAGGCGTCCTTGAGTGCTCTGAAAGGCACCCACAAAAAAATGCATTATTATTATTATTATTAAACACAATTCCCTTGTACCTCACTTTTTATCTGATCTTAAAGTGGAAATGGAGCACGAAGGGGAACTGTGTTTTCCTAAACAAATAAAAAAAAGAATGAAAATTAAAAATTGTAGCCATATATATATAAAAAAATTAAGAGTTTCTTTATTAAAATCAGTAAAACCTGTTAATGCTAAATGTAAGCAGTGACATAACGGGGTTGAGTGGCTTGGTGTAGTTCCATAGGTTCACCAGTAGTTCACAGGTGGAGGCAACCGACAGTCGAGACAGCCATCAATCATTTCGGTCGTCTCGGTGATAAAGTATGCAGGAGAGGTTTAATTCCGTTCACTGCATGTTGGTTTTCAGTGTGAAGACATTTGGACGGCTCTGTCTGCGGACGGCAAGACAGGGGAGGAACATGTAGCAGGACTCCCATCATTTGCCCGAACCTTAACCTCCCAACCTTAACCTCAGCACGGGGGGTTTCTCGTACTGATGTGGGCGTGTGTTGTACTTTGGGGGCGTGTCTTCTACATTACATGGCTACTTCAGTTGTGACGCCTGGTGGAATAACCTATTTATCCCTGTGGGAGTGCCACGCCTCCTTTTGAAAGAGGACCTGAGTGGGGATAACCATTCAGCGCACGCCTTGTTTTGGCGCCTTCTGAATGTGATGTCACTCACCCGGGCCACATCTATCTCTAGCTGGATGAACCACAAAACACCTCCAAACAGAAAACTGGCACCCAGTGAATAGTTACACCTCTCCTGGTCACCTTTATATTGTTCCTGGATGCAGGAGTTAAGGTGGTCCATTTCTGCCAACTTTCACCAGAGCAGAAAACAGTGCATCTTGGGTGGTGCTGGCCAGGCAACAGAGAGTAAGTAGCCGGGGCTGCCACCCACTCTGTATGACACAAAGTCACTCCATAATAAAGAGCAAAATACCGCGTTCCTCTTCCACATACTCTTACTTGAGCAATAAGTCAGAACAGCACAATTAGGAACCAGAGTGGAATCATTTTTCTTCATAAACCACTTTCTCAAGAGATCATATTGTACCAGACAAATGAAAGGACTGGTCGCTGAGATCCCTGTCACTACACGGCCGTATTCTCGGCACTCTGCTTCATTGCTGAAGATCAGAAAGCAAAAACTCGCCGTCAGCAACGGGTCGGATAAAAAGTTCCCAAATCAAGTCCTGCTGGGGTGACCATGCGCAGACCAAATGCAGGAAAAACAGAAAGATTTCCACAGAACAACACAGATTTACAACGTACACGCCGCATGTCCACACCTCATGCAAAAAGGTATATATAACTCTGACAGTGTGCATCAGGCTTAATTTGAAACATAAATATCCCATCTGCCATAACACTCTTGCCTAATAGTCAGTGCAGAACAATATAAAATATGCGTGAATAACAAATTAGAAAATAAATTACTATGGGTGTGACCAACAGTAAATAATGACAGCGGTATTGGACAATGTGCCTTACTGGTGTTTTTCGCCTGAGGAGCGCTTTACAACCAGTCAAACTCTGCAATATGAGAGCGCAGACGTATGCCAGGGATTATTCCTGAATTCCAATCAAAACTGATTGTCAATTGTCAAAGTGCTGTTATTTTGCTTCAAAGTGCAGGAATGTGTCTCCCTGTATGAGTCAGAAAGCTGTGCGGTACATAAAGCAGGACGCCTGCTCAACCTAAATCCTGTAATTAGCAACCTTGGCTGATTCTCTTAATGCAAAGCAAACGGAGGCAGAGAGAAAATCCCCGGGAGTTCCTGCGGTTCGGCTGCGCAGCTCTCGCGGCAGGCGGTCGGCTAGCCACCGTTTTCAAAACTGATTGAAACTGAGGCCCTGTGGTCCGACAAACCTGGTGATGTACTTGCTGGCTAAATTCAAATACGATGGCAGCCGAGCAATCATCCAAAACTACAAAATAAATTGAACACATTTCCGGATTTTAATGCGCATTTGATTAAATTTTAGGCAAGGTGACTTTTCAAATATAGCTGAACACTTGCCCTGTCAAAATATGCCTGTTTCATTTCCTCGGGGCCAAAACATGGAACTCAGCTGGTAAGCAAAAGCCGGATTTGTTTATTTCAGTAGCTGACAACTGCTTAAAGAGGGACGGTGACGGTAAGGCACAGCTTATTGATCTCTGCCATCACACACAATGTGCACTTAATGATAATGAGGCATAAAACTGCAGAGTATTACTGTAATACTGTGTACCCATAACACAGCTGTACACAGCTAATGTCCTAAACGACACTATTCAGCCGTGCAATGCACACATGCACACAGACACAGACACACACACACATGCAAAAGTGTTTTGCGTTATTATCTCTTAGATTAGCCCATGAAAGGCTTGTCTGTTGCTGTAGATCTGTATCGTATGAGATTACACACACTTCTATGTCCTAACAGATAGCTAAAACAGCAGTGACACGTCCACATGTTGTCATCCTTAATTTCTCTATTACGTCGTGTGTTTGGGTGTGTGCGCGTGTACAGTACGTGTGGATAGCGTGTCTGTGTGTATTGCGTGCAGTGTGTGCCAGTTAAAAAAAGGAGATGAGCTACATTAAGATTTGTGACACTGGGTCTAATTAATTTCTCTCGCCTTAGGGTTATTCAGGTAAAACAATTACACCTGTAATCTATTTCAAAGGAACTAAACTGTCTTTGCAATTAATGTTATTAGCCCTCTGACTCTAATGAACCAGAGAGCAGGCTCGGGGTCTGGGTGACAGGTCTTTTCCCTGGGGACTGCAAATCAGGGCCTATATTTGTGTGTGTAGACATGTATGTGTGCACATATGTGTGTATGTATGTATGTGTGTGTATATGTGTGTGTGTGTGTGTTTAAGTACATAGGTGGGCACGCCTGCCCCTGACTCGGCTTCAGTGTGCTGGCCTGCATTGGAGCGGGTGTGTGAATTGCAGATATATTAGAGCAGACAACATTAATAGTATTCCAAAAGGAAGAAAGATTGAGTTTGCCGCGAGAGGAATAAAAAATATCACAATGGGCAAGGTCCCTATAATTACTTGGATTCAATTAAGGGCTTTTTGAGCAGGTGGCTTAATAAGCTTTCAGCCTCCTCTCTCCTCTGTGCAGCCTAATGAGTGTCAGTCAGAGTCGGGAGAAGATAATGCTCTTGGCCTCGGGGCCCTCCATTACTCTCACGTCCTCACCTTCTACCCAGCATGCCTCCAGCTACGTCTGTGACAGACAAGCCTGTCTTTTCATTAACAAATGCACTCCGTTCATACACTGAACACGCTACCGTGCTGCAAGAGGAATACATGCAGTGCAAACTGACACATGGGTAAAACACTTGTTGAATGGGGCACAGTGGGGATCACTGAGGATCTATTTTGCACCTTTAACTAAGACCGTAATTCATTTAACTCGTTGTGCATTTCAGAAAAGTCTCTGTTATCCGCAGAGTGAAATAATAATAAATCAAGTGTGGAAGTTATCCTGAGATTTAGACGCGTTCAGTTAGCCCCTAACCCTGTAATCCCCCCTTGGCTTTGCTGTGGCAAATGGGATATTATTATCAAAAGGAAAGTTCTGAAGTCTGTTTACTGACAAGTGGCAAATAGACTTTGAGTTTGATTTTTTTTGGGGGGCTTTGATGTTGCAGCCCCCCGACATCAATCTAGTCTCAGATTTCAAGTCTGAGCACTACAAAGCGTTAGCCTTCTGAGTCTAATGTAGCCTGCTCTCTATTTTGTAAACCTCGATGAAGGTTGAAATGTTTCATTTCTCGAGTTGTTTTGAGGGGAGATGGTTGTTTTGAATGCAGGTTTTCCGGCACACAGACATGTTGATGACTGCGAGGGCAACACAGCTTGAGGTATTTGCATGGGGTTAGCCGCACAAACTACAGGGTTTCTCTCTCTCTCTCTCTCTCTCTCTCTCTCTCTCGCTCTGTCTCTCTCTCTCTCTCTCTCTCTCTCTCTCTCTCTGTGTGTCTGTGTGCACAGACTCATCCTGAGACTGTACCCCAGCGTGAGAAAATCAATGAGACCAATGTATCAGAGGCTAGTCCATCAGCATCTGCACACATACGCGTCCAAGTACGGAGACACATACTGTACACTTGCATAAACCCGTGCACACACACACATGCTCCATCTCTCTAATACACGTATGCATATTCTCTTTTTCACATGCATAAACATGCACCTGCATGGGCACGCTATTTTTTTTGCCTCCGCAGCGCACACATACACACTGCTCACCCCGACCCCCCCCCCCCAGCTCTCTCCACACGCAGTCTAGAATATTGATGTGCTCTTTAAGAGCCCTTCTCTCTGTCTGTGTCACATTCCATCCATCTATAGACCGTTTCCAACCACGGCGGCTTGAGTACACATCAGATAGAGTGAGAGCAATTTGGCTGTAACGCTCCTTTTATACAGTGGTTTATACAATATCCTCTCATAAACTCGGATGGTTTTCTGCAAGCTCCACGTTTCATCATCTTCACATTATAATGAGGCGACACGCCAGTCTATTATATGTCAGTTTGTATCATTTCATGTCATTAATACAGCCACTCTTTTTTTTTTCACGTGGCGCGGAACATCATTCCCAAACTCCGACGTACTCAATTAAGGAAAGGGAAGCCGCTGCCAGGAAACCTCTTCTCTGTGCTGCAACGCTTTCATCTTCTGCTGAGGAAGTCATATCTGGGATTGTGTGCATGTGTGTGTGTGTGTGTGTGTGCATGTGTGTGTGTGTACATATGTGTGTGTACATATGTGTGCTGTAGAGACAGAAATAAAGTAAAGGGAGAAGAGGGACTGAAGCATGAGGACCAGCAGCCTGTGGTTGATTACCATGGGGGCGAGTGGCAATTAATGTAGCACTAATTAGAGGGACTTTTATGTTTGGAAGGCTAAGGAGGGCTACTGAATATCGGGCGGAAGCTAGTAGAAGCTCCGCGGACTGTAACAACCCCCATGATCCCCCTCCTACCCCCCCCCCCGTCGCACCCTGGCCACGCTTCAACGTAGAGCAAATGAATCAAACCGCAATCCTACCTTGAAAGTATTGAAGTTGACATAAAAACAACACACAGGAAAAACAACAACAACACAAAAACGCCAGGAATCGGATTATTGTCCTCAAATAAGTGTGCTACGCTTGCCTCACCCGCCAACTCCCCCCCTCCCCGCGGCATCACCCGCTTATATCAAAACAACGGAAAGGAGATAAACATGCTTCAGTCAGTCTCCCGCCCGCTCCCTTTATTTTCTACATCTTCACTTGATGTCTTATCGTCTGTTCCTATCGATTCATAGAGTATCGCAGCAAAATGCAGAATATTTTCGAATTTGGTTTTACCTTCATTTTGAACATAGATGAAGTCACTTTAAAATGACCAACGCCTTTATTATTTTGATATTTGATGGCAAACAAATCCCATTCTGTGCTCCTAGCTTCACTTCCCCTCTCGCCTCTCCTTACCGTGACATCTTTTTATACTTTATGGGCCCCACCCGGCCCCCCCCCCCCCCGGTCTCCTCGCACCATACTTCACTGTGTAATCTTGGGGATTTTGTGGCCCCCTTGGTGCGAGAGGTGATGGGTACAGCAGGATGAGCATGATAATCTGCCACACTGGATTACATCCTAATCTCTAATCTCTCCAGCCTGCCTCTGTCCAGGGACCACCTCCACCATGCCAATTTTATTAATCCCAGTCCCTGGCATCCGTGGCTTAGCCTTGCCCATTTTGATTTCCCAGTTTCCATCAAGCATATGAAGAAACATAGGCTGAAACAATAGGTTACCATCACGCAACATGCCAAATTGAGTGCCGTGACCCTTGTGTGCCCCATCAGGACGGATTTAGACGCTCATGAGGCCGTTAATCCAGCGAATGTGAGGATTCATCAGGAATAGCTGCCGTAGGGAAGTCCCGAGTTGCCCAAAACGCAGTTGGTTGCATTTTTGATCTCCCGTTCGCCGGTTAAGTGCTGAATCTAGCATCCAGCAGGATCCCAATCTAGCATCCAGCAGACCTGGTCTACGTGTGAAGGCTGCTGTGGCCTGTCTGACTTCCTGACCTGGAACACTCACAATTAATGTCCCATATCACAGCATTAAATGGGTGTTAGCAATTCCTGTGGCTACTGTGAGACCGATGACTGCAGAGAGGCTATTCCAGTCACGTATCAGCGAAGAGGGAACATGATTAACCAATTACCATGCCCACCTAATGAATGTGTGATCAGTTCAGGGCTGATCTCTGGACTGACATTTCTGTCACAATGATGCCAAAGTGTGTTATGCATGCAGGGCAGGAACCAAATCCAATAAAAACTGATTTAAACTCATGCCAATGGATTCACATCTGAAACAAACATTCAAGCCAGAATTTTTAAGAAATTTATATTTTTTTTCCTTGCCACTTTATTAACAAATGTACGCCCATGTGGTGTGGCGGGCAACGCGCCCGCCCGCCAGCCCAGCGGCCCGCGATCGAGCCCCGCAGGCGGCAGCAAACGGAGCGCCACCCCCACCCACCCACCCACTTTATTAACAAATGTACTGCCGAAATCCGATGTAAAACCGTTATAATTTTATGTTCATGAGCAGTGGTTAGCGCGGTCGCCTCACAGCAAGAATGTCCTGGGTTCGAGCCCCGAGGTAGTCCAACCTTGGGGGTCATCCCGGGTCGTCCTCCGTGTGGAGTTTGCATGTTCTCCCCGTGTCTGCGTGACTTTCCTCCGGCTGCTTTGGTTTCCTCCCACAGTCCAAAGACATGTAGGTCAGGTGAATCAGTCGTACTAGATTGTCCCTAGGTATGGATTTGAATGTGTGTGTGGGCCCTGTGTGATGGCCTGGCGGCCTGTCCAGGGTGTCTCCCCACCTGCCGCCCAATGTCTGCTGGGATAGGCTCCTGCAGATAATAATGGGATTATTTTTTCAAATGGTAGATATGCTACTGTCAGCAGTGTGAGCAAGGGCTCTAGTTTCCGGGTCATAGCGCAGTCGAAGGCGCCGTATAAGTTCATGGCGCAAGTCGATCTAAGGTGTGGCCACTACTTTTTTGCTAATTTTGGGACATGCTGCGCTGGCAGTAATTGAGTGCAATGGAGGCACAGTTGGATTAGAAGGAATAAATGATCAGCAGGCGTGGTGGGGCTGTCTTCAATTACAGCCAATCAAATCAGCTCCTCACGTTCCCTTTAAAAGCGGCGCACTCTCTGTCATGGCGAACTGCCAATTACGTCATAGTGGACGGCGGAAGTGCAGACCGGCTAAGGCAGAAAAGCTTCTCCCAGGAGCAAACTGATGTCCTTGATCGGGATGTGCGGTTGCCAAGTGCACATACAACAGACATTAACGCCAATCCAATACAATATGAGACAACAAGCAAACATAATTATGTGACAGGCTACTGTTTTAACGTTTCTTCGTTCTCACCAGCATCTTTCTCTTTTTCCTGCACGTGATCACAGATCAATCAGCATCAGAGGTGGAAAACGCTGCTTCAGAAAGTAAAAGTACTAACCATGTATTTGTTCCACCCATGCACTAAACCAGCTGGTCCTAATTAGCACAGCACTTCAGCCAGGTAGGAGAACTAATTAGTGAAATCAGCTGGTTTAGTCCATGGGTGGAGCAAATACATGGTTAGTACTTCTACTTTCTGAAGCCGGGTTTTCCACCTCTGATTAGCCTTGGCAATCAGTTCGTTCTTTCAGGCTGAATGAAGTTAATTAAAATATTGAAAACCCCTTAACCATGTTGTTTTCCATGTGTAATGACACACAATGACCGTTTTGTGTTGGAGGATAATGATACACATACAGGTATTTTGTTTTGTGATTGAAAAGGTTTAGGAGAGCAGTCACTAGTTAAATTATTCACAAAATGGGCCAACACAACACACACAAAAGTGGCGTGTGTGATTTTGGATAAGTCTATGCTCGGAAACCACCACACCAAGATGTGGTCTGACCAGGTGGAGACGCAGGCGTAATATTTGGTTTTATTTGACACAAAACTAGCACTGCGCCACCTGTGTTTGACTGACACACCCTCTACTGCGCCCCCACACCCATTTCAGCACAAGGGATGTCATGGTTAGCCCAGAAATTAGCAAATGTTCCCAGGCGAGAGAGAAACCACCTTGCGCCCAATGAAATTGTCACTATGTCTACGTTAGCACTATTGCCGGCCTTGTGTCATCCAGAAACTGGAGTCCTAAGTGTGGACAGGTAAGCTTTGATAGCTTTAAACCATCCACCCATCCATTATCCAGACCGCTTATCCTGCTGTCAGGGTCGCAGGGATGCTGGAGCCTATCCCAGCAGTCATTGGGTGGCAGGCAGGGAGACACCCTGGACAGGCCGCCAGTCCATCACAGGGCCAACACATTCACACCTAGGGACAATTTAGGATGGCCGATTCACCTGACCTACATGTCTTTGGACTGTGGGAGGAAACTGGAGCACCCGGAGGAAACCCATGCAGACATGGGGAGAACATGTAAACTCCACACAGAGGACGACCCGGGATGACCCTTAAGGTTGGACATACCCCAGAGTTCGAACCCAGGACCTTAAGACCACACCAACGAAAGTATTTTCCTACATGTCTCATTGCTACTGAATCCCCATTGCAGCAGTTAATGACAATAAATAAATACAAGAATTGTACATTCAAAAAAATTGTGTCTTTCAGTGCCCGCTGCTACATGCTTGTTTTCAGTTTGCTTAAAGCATGGTGTATTTCATTTTTCTTTTGTGTTATTAGATTTTATCTTTACACAGCCTAGCACACTCCACTTTCAGCCAAGAACACACTGCCAGACTTAAGAAGTCCTAGTCGACTGGGAAAAGATGTGGCATCGCATGCTGAGTGACAGACTTTCGCAGATTATAATCATAGAGAGGCACACTGGTTATGACTGCAGTTACACAGCCACATACACTTCCTATAATACATTACTACATTATTATGTTCCGTATAAAACACCAGTCTGAGGTTCAGTTAGGCGACAAGTGATGAATCTTTCCGTACACTACAAGATAAAGTCCACTGGTGACCTATCTTGTTTTATGCAGACCAGTGCAGACTCTCCATGATCTGGAAAATCAGTCATCATGGCCAATTTGGGGTTATAATTGAAATTTGAAATCATCAAGTGTTGCTGGCTTCAGATTCGCATCACCTTTTCTACTTCTATGCCCATACTTTTATCATAAGTTGCCTCATTCCCACCTTTCAGAATTGGAAGTCAACACTTCAAAGAGGAAACAGAAAATTCATTTGTGTGAGATGTGTTAGCCGCTGAAATCCACGCAAGAATCAGACAGTTTAATCCTACAACGATAATTATGATGACGATGTACCATTCAGATTCTTTATTCAACGTTTATCGATGGAAACTCAGCTGGGTCACCTGAAAAGGCGAAAGCAAGGCTGAAATGCAACGTGTGTGAGAAAAAGTGTGTGTGTGTGACTGAACGAGTGAATGAGTGAGCGAGTGGGCGAGTGAGAGAGACCAACCCCCGTCACACAATAAAGCTCTGTTGTGTGACAAAAATGACAGATGCCGAGATGCAAGTTTGGCTCTCGCATACACAGCATACGAAATGCACTAGTGGCACATGCTGTTCTCCTGCGTGGATTGGGTTGACTAACACGTCCTCTATAGAACACTGCCATTTAACTGCAGTTTAGCAACTGGGCTGCTATCTTGCTTGTGTGGGCTGGCTACAAAATTTCAACCACAGAGGAGGGGCTGAATGAGACATGGGAGGAGAGGACCTTTAATGAAAGAACTTTAGAGCAACCATCCGCGTAAAAACTCAAACCAGGGGTGTCCGGGTAGCGTGGTGGTCTATTCCGTTGCCTATCAACACAGGGATCGCTGGTTCGAATCCCCGTGTTACCTCCAGCTTAGTCGGGCGTCCCCACAGCAGAAGTGGACACCCCTGGCCTCAGAAAGTAAAAATCCGACCTTGTATTTGTTGTAGCCATTCACTAAACAAGGCGATCAGCTTTTGTAGTGTGTGGGTGGAACAAATACGTGGCAGGACTTTTACTTTCTGAAGCCGGGTTGTCCACCTCTGCAACCCCCGGCTTCAGAAAGTATAAGACCGACAATGTGTTTGTTCTAGCCATTCACTAAACAAGGCGATTTCACTCTACCTGGCTGAAGAGTCGTGCCCACTAAATTCAGCTGGTGTAGTGTGTGGGTGGAACAAATACATGGCAGGACTTTTACTTTCTGAAGCCACGTTGTCCACATCTGCCCTACAGACACAATTGGGCCGTGTCTGCGGGTGGGAAGCCAGACGTGGGTGTGTGTCCTGGTCGCTGCACTAGCCCCTCCTCTGGTCGGTCGGGGCGCCTGTTCCGCGCGGGGGGGGGGGGGTGCGTGATCCTCCCACGCGCTACGTCCCCCTGGCGAAACTCCTCACTGTCAGGTGAAAAGAAGCTGCTGGCGACTCCACGTGTATCGGAGGAGGCATGTGGTAGTCTGCAGCCCTCCCCGGATCGGCAGAGGGGGTGGAGCAGCGACCGAAAAAGCTCGGAAGGGTGGGGTAATTGGCCGGATACAATTGGGGAGGGGGGAGCCCCCCCCCAAAAAAACAAAAACAGCCTCACAGGCAACTTTAACTGTCGAGCCTGAAAAAGATGGCGATATGCTTGAACAGCCTTAGCACGGTTCAAATTACGGGGGTAGGTCTGACCCCCCCCCCTAATGAAGACTAGGATCCGCCAAAAGAGGTAAAAAAAACAGGGGGGGGTCGAAAAGTTTATATAGCCTTCTTACCTGTAATGGTAAATATTACAATATATTTCCCATATTCATGCCAGGAAGAATCTTGTAATACTATTTCAGACAACTCTAAAGTGGGCGCCGAACGTCTCATCCGCATGCCTCACTGCTGTGGCTCGCGGCCTCATAGTCTTTGCTCGCAAGCTAATGGAGATGCTGTAGGTCGCTAGCTATGTAGCTAGTTTAATACACTTTACTTAGCGTCAGGGTTTCTGAATTAAGAATGTGTCAAGTGTCTATGGATGAAAGCTAACGTTAGCTAGTTTCTAACTTGCCTTAAATTAGTCTAGCTAACTAATGTTTGCTAGCTGATAGCGTACCCTTTCATTTCCCATGTTGGCTAAATAGCTAGCTAGCTGAGCCTCTGGCTTGGCATTTCATTACCAATATGAAGTGTCATGTTTTATCTGATGTTAGCTAACACTGGTGCTCAGTCATGAGCACTGAGACGATGGGTGATTCGTTGTTGTAGAGATATGTGTTGACATCAATATAGAGTTTATTATTTAATTTTAATAGACTTTTATGTGGCTGTGGTGGTTTAGTTAGTCTTGTCTTTTTTGATATTAGCTTTTATAATAGGCACCCTTTATTTTCCCTCTGGAATGCAGGCGTTTTACCTGATTGGGTAATTGAACAAAATCGGTGTGTGCTGAAGGCTGAGTAATTGTGTTAGTTCAACTATATGGCTACTGTATTGAACTCAGATTAGATTTCATTCACAGAATCAATATGGGGAAGAGGAGAGAAGATATCCAGCAAATTTGTTTCGGTGCTAAAAAAAAGAGTAAGTTTAAATTGTAAGAATTAGGACTTGAAGATGATAATGCAGCCCGTATTTTCTGGTTGTCTTGCAGAGTTAATACTGAGCCAGATAGTGTGGATGATGGCGAGTTTTGCATTTATGTGCTGGTGTGCTAAGGAAGCAGAGGGAGGTCAGAATGACAGTCAGCAGGCAGGACCTCGTAGCAAAGAGGTGAGTTACAAAGGAGATGGCACTTAACGATGTATGCCAACATACCAGATATTTAGGCAAATAGTATTTCAGAAACTGATGGTATACACAACAATCATACCCCACTGTTCTCATCTAATATGCTAGGACTTTTTAATAAAGCGTTGGCTACAGAAAGTAAAGAATAATGGTGATGATGTTGAATCAGATGATGTGAAATGTTGATTTATTTTTTTCGAGTAGACTATTTTCACAGTAAGAAAACAGCTGACAAGTCTAGATTATTTGGTCTATGCCTTTAATGTCAGTCAGGCAGAGGCCTTGATGCTGTATGGTAGTAACACATCTGCCTACCTCTTTGGCATGTTGATAGTGTCCTTGGTTCTGGTACAGATTGTGTGGGTCTGTGTTTGAGCAGAAATGATGGTCTACTGTTATTGTGTGTGTGCAGGTCTGACTTGCTGGCAGTTTTGCTCTAGAATACTTAGATGGTGACCCCTGACATCAAACATTGTGCTGTGGTACGTGCCCCATGAGCTGGTGTAATGGATTTGATTTATCATCATCTACAGACTGCAGACATTATGTTAACCAAGCAAGATACTGTAAGGATTGTAAGACTTCAGTTCACTGAAGCACACCTCTGTGCTGTACTGAGTTCCCTTTACACCCTGGAGAAAAAGTTGACCCCCAATTGTCATTGTATTATTCGCACTCTTGGCCTATGTAATCTGTTCGCTATTTGCACAATAAAATTGATTTATGGGGTGTCCGGGTAGCGTGGTGGTCTATTCCGTGGCCTACCAACACGGGGATCTTCGGTTCGAATCCCCCGTGTTACCTCCAGCTTGGTTAGGCGTTTCTACAGACACAATTGGCCGTGTCGGGGGGTGGGAAGCCGGCTGTGGGTATGTGTCCTGGTTGCTGCACTAGCTCCTCCTCTGGTCGGTCGGGGCGCCTGTTCAGGGGGGAGGGTGAACTGGGGGGAATGGCGTGATCCTTCCACGCCCTACGTCCCCCTGGCGAAACTCCTCACTGTCAGGTGAAAAGAAGCTGCTGGCAACTCCACGTGTATTGGAGGAGGCATGTGGTAGTCTGCAGCCCTCCCCGGATCGGCAGAGGGGGTGGAGCAGCAACCGGGACAGCTCGGAAGAATGGGGTAATTGGCTGGGTTGATTTACTGTTTTATGCTTGACGCATCCGCAAGGGTCGCGAGGGTCCATGCAGCCAGTGACTTCACAACAGAAGACACACCCTTTCACGAGGGTCCCGTGTGGTGGGTTTTTGCCTGTCTGCGCACATCCAATGTGTTACCACGCAGAAAATTTGGGTTATGCCCTCTGTTGATACAATAAGTACACTACATTTTCATAGAAAAGGGGCATGGGCTCGGGCGTATGCAGCCCCCCTCTCCTGTGCACAGTATATTTTGCTATGGTGTACATCTATTAAAAGAAGTGCAAATTAGCGCAAGCTTGACAACGATTTGCACCAATGAGGGTGGAGAATTTAGTGTGGCATCTCCTAAAACTGCGGCATCTACTGAAATGAACACAGGTGCGGTCTTGTTAATCTAAATGTGACTGCCGGTATAAAAACAAGTTTCGCGCGTGTGTCCTTTCAATTGGTTCAGGTCCATTTGATTAACTCTGTTCCAACATAAAACCCCTGTTTGGCTGCATTGAAAGCATCGTGGTCATCTGGGAACCGTATATGATTCTGCACACTTAACACTAGTGTATCGTTGACTTGCGACAGCATGGGTGATCCGTCTCTGATTTTCATCTCATTTTGAACCCATTTTTTTCAATCGTTTAATTTTTGTTTCATAATGGCGACACGGTGGCGTAGTGGTTAGCGTGGTCGCCTCACAGCAAGAAGGTCAAGGATTCAAACCCCGGGGTAGTCCTCCAACCTTTGGGGTCATCCTAGGTCATCCTTTGTGTGGAGTTTGCATGTTCTCCCACAGTCCAAAGACATGTAGGTCAGGTGAATCGGCGGTACTAAATTGTCCCTAGGTGTGAATGCGTCGGCCCTGTGATGGCCTGGCGGCCTGTCCAGGGTGTCTCCCCACCTGCCGCCCAATGACTGCTGGGATAGGCTCTAGCATCCCGCGACCCTGAGCAGCTTGGTAGATGGAATGGAATTTTTTTTTCATAGTTTGAAAAACAGAACATTTCAGCAAAGAGAGTAAAATCTATAAGATCTATAGGTAATATGATCAATTACTTATAGAGCTTAAAGATTGTATCCCACATTTAGCTACTGGAGTGTTATTATTTATTGTTTGTATTATTTGTTTGTTTTTATGTTACTGTGTTTTGTGTAAAACAAGGTACTCCAAATAAATTTTCCCTAGCAGGATTAATAATGTTGTTTGTGTTGTATTATATTGTATTGTATTATATTGTATTGAGATGCCACTGTTTGCCAGAAAGAACTCAAGGCAATTAAATGAAGTGCGCCCAGGAGTATTATTTGCCAGGATTGCACGTTTCCTTCTGGTTTGTGACTCCAGATCTTCTTTTATTTCCTCTAGCAAATCAAGAATGATGTAAATATTTTTTTTTATACTTGTAGAAAAAACTGCTTTCTGGCACGCTCTCACTGTATCCTGTGGCATCTTCGTAGCCAAGTCAGCAGAGCAAAGAGTTAAGATTTTCAGGGGGACTAAGTGGCGCCAAGATCTTATTTACTAACAGTCCTGATAAATTGCACTTGGGTTTTATTTCCATAATGTCCTCCCAACATTTTGCCCCTTTTAAAAAGGGTAACTCGTATAAATGCCTATGCAATGAGACTGAAGTGCAAAAAAAGTTTGACCCAACAATTTCCTCTGTGCATTTGTGCAAAATTCACATTGTTGTAAATCTCAACAGTAGATTTTTAACACCCCAAAAAAGGGTTTGCGCTGACTGTTCGTACATCTGCCCCTCAGTGTGTGTGTGTGTGTTTGTGTGTGTGAGTCTGTGTGTGCCCCTGTGTGTTGGCCCACCTCTGTCACCAGCGTGTGTGTGCTCAGGGTTGAAGGTGTCCAGGGGATGGATGGAGCTGGTGGGTCGGGTCTTGCTGCCATCCTCCTGCTGATGATCCGCGGAGCTCAGGCCATTCTCATACAGCTGGTTCTCGCCATGCCGCAGATGCCAGGTCAGACCTAACAGGTGAACCGCTGCGCGCGCGTGCGCACACACACACACCACACAAAAGCAGGGAGGTTGGCAGAGAGAATCCAACACACACACACACACACACATATGCATACAAGACATAGCAAAACACATACAGACAGTCACAAAAAGTGAGAAAGAGATCAAGAGAGGAAGAGCAGAGGGGAAACATAGATCATTATTCATGGCATGCTGAGGGGTGTGTCTGAATCTTCTTCACTGCTCATTTTAAAGCACTCGCTAAGTTCATGTGCGTATTAGTGCTCAGCAAAGCAGTTAGCAATTAACGCATACACACGAGAATGCACACATACAGATATACTTGCAGACCAACACGCACACACACACACACACACACACATGCACTCAAAAAAAAAAAAGGATGGCAGAGGTGGGCAATTAAGGGAGATCTTCAGAGCCTGAGCCCAAGGCTGGTATTAAAGCCCTAACACACTCTTTTATGCATGACTAATGACGCTTTGAAAGATGCCGCCGATTCACAATCCATATGGGTCTTTTAAACAACAAAGGATAGGGGAGGATACAGCCTCCCTCCCACTGTAAAACTGTTTACTCGGACAACAATCCAATATGTTAAATAAAAACATCCAACACATGCCCATTAAGAAAATTAGTTACTCTCTGTCAATTAAACATACAGTTTAAAAAAAAAAAACCTCGCCCTGCTCTGGCCAATCACAGGGCTTTGTTCCGACACAATGGCATGTTCTTTCATTTTCTAGTTAGAGCGAAACTAAAAAAGGTGATGTCCCTTTGCTGGTATGGAGAATGAAAAGCAAATGAAATGAATCATTTGACGTTCTTTTTTTCTTCTTCTTCTTTTTTTTTCGGGCTCCCTGACACATTTGGCACATCAAACAAAGGCAGAGGCTGGAATCACAAAGTTAACTATGAAGTGGTGACAGTCACAGGATGGCTGTTGCATGCAGATCAAGGTAAGGAACTTCTAACAACTTCAAACATCTCCGCTATCTTGTCTTTGGTCCGCTGATTGCCGACACCAAGAAAATCACTTGACACACTTGCAAAAAATAAAAAAATCGGCTGCTTAGAAAAAAAACCAAATTCACAGTTATACAACATCGCCCAACACTATGATGCACACGAACAAAACATTATGCTCACTTTAATGGACATACTGCACCACACCTACACATATACTTAACACAAGCACTTAACACACACGTGATGGGGAATACCCAATTAGAGCTCCTCATCGTTCGAAGTCACCCAGCCGTGTTACATCGCACATTGTGTGGTGAATAAAATAATTTTCTTCAAAAAAACAAAACAAACAAAATCACGAGAAATATATGATGAGCTCTGCGAGTCGAAGCCGATTTGGTCCCGTGCTTGACTCGACCATCAGCAGGGATCAGCAAATCACATATTTCAACATTTCAACTTCTGACAAGCCCGAGCCTCTGTTGGTTTAGCTATCTACTCATGCACAATATGAGCTCTTCAAAGCAGAACAGTGACGATTACCGGGGCCATGAGGGAGACGTCATGCATCATTTAGTTCAGACTAATTGAACTGTCAGCTGGTGACGAGACCAGACACGGACACACACACACACACACACACACACACACACACACACACAGGCTCTTCACATCCTTGCGGAAACAAGTCACTTATTTTCAAAATCATCTCCACTGTACTTTATATGTTTTCGTATTCGAGAACGCCAGGTGCGAGGATTTTTCCCCTGAATAGACTGCGTTTGAAATTAGTTGTGATGACACGTTCTAATGTGGGGGTGGGGTGGTGGTGGGTGGGCTGTAACCAAAAACGACCTGCTTGGTACTACTACTCATTTCACGGGCTCAAATCTTTGCAAAATCCCATCTGTAAGAATGGTAAATTCTTGCAATTTTGTAGCTCTTGGGATGAGGAAAAATAATGAACTATGCCGACAGAAGGGAGCTCGGGGTAAAACATATCATCTCAATTCATATAACCACGGCAGATTTGAGGAAAAATCCTGCACTGGTTTCATTTGAATTACCGCCCATCATCGACTGCCTTCTATCAGGATTAGACACGAAATATAGTTTTGCACCTACAACGGTACGTTTGTATGCATCATCATTGTTTGTATTATATTTGCCAGCGGAGTGGAACAACCCATCATAGCTCCATAAATTAGAGTCTGTGAGATTGCTCACTGAAGGGTGACAAGTTATTCCCGAACTGATGCGTTTGATACCTTCAGTATTTTCGCCATGCAGTCTCTTAGGCACTGTTCTCTTCTCTCCTCCACTCGTCTGCACCCCCCCACCCCCCACCACCACCTTTTGTTTCTCTTCCTCAGTGCCCCGAGTGTTCCCACTCCTGTTTAACACTACGGCGACAGTCCTCATGCGCTCTTCTCAATTTCAATTCTCCTACTCGCCACTTATTCCCTCATCAACAAAAACCCTCAGACCCAGCTTTTTCATCTGTTCTTCATCAGCCTTACCCCCCACTCCTCGCTCTCTCTGTCTCGCTCTCTGTCATCCCCCCCCCCCCCCGGTGTCTCTCATTCCATCGCTCCTTTTCTGTGCTTGTTGACCTTTCACAAGAACACTTAGCGTCCAGAGTCACGGAGCACGCGCTGCAGCAAGGAGGGATAAGGCCCCGGGAAAGTGATTGGAAAGAGTGGGGCGGATGTCTCAGTGTACGCGTGCATCCTGCTAAAAGAAGCACATATACTTGTGCCCGCGAACGCTCACGGACACGCTAAAGCTCACGAAACGCTCGACAAACATGACAGTTTTACTCGGGGCTTGAACTCAGCATGCACCTTTGCCACACGTTCTCTTTTCCCCCTGTCTATCTACCTGACTCCCACTTCCTCTTTGTCCATCGTTCTTGCGCTCGTGCCCGCACACAGATACACAGAGAAACACAAACAGTGACACATTAGAGACAGGCACCAGGCGAGTCCAGTCATTATACAGGAGTAGAGCAGCAGAGCGTTGGCAGCCGGCTGAAGTGCGGTGAGCTAACAGGCCTAGGCCCTCACATACATGAATCATTGATCAGTGTGACAGTGAGATGACTACCAGAGGTAATAGGACAGCACTGCTGTGAAGGGCCTCTGCACTGTTCCTCCACTCAGAAATCTCACAGCGGTATGCGTGGAAGATGTGGCAAGTTGAAGAGGATAGTGCCGCACTGTAGGTTGTGTGTGAGTGTGCGTTTGGGGGGTATGTGTGGAGGAAGTGCTTGATGGGGGATATTGCTGGTTTGCGGCTCCAACCACTGTGGAGAAAAAATGAGAACATGGTGGAGAGGAGAGTAGCTACTGTCTCCGAGATAGCACGGACTTCACGTTGAACAGCGTGAGGTGAGAGAGAGGAGAAGAAAAAAAAATGCTGTTGTGCCGGCTGTTGAATGTTCTTCCAGCTGAAGTGCAAAGATGCATGGATGTCATGTCTTTATTTTGACTTCGGTAGATAGCAACTCCTACTAAATCCCGTTTGTCCTCAGCCTCTCCAGGTAGCCGGGCTTTGCACACAAAAAAAAAAATAGACTGTTGTATTTCAGCTGCTAAATGCATCAGTAACACTAGCTTGCCACCACTACTGCTGCTGCTGTTGTTGCTGCAGTTGAAGATTAGATAGAGATGATTGTCTGTGGGTTCCATATAGGGGATTAGATCTTTGCTGAGAGAGAGAGAGCGAGAGAGAGATGCTGGGAGTGAGAGAGAGAGATATGCTGGAAATGAGAGAGATATATGCTGGGAGAGAGAGAGAGAGGTGCTGGGAATGAGAGAGAGAGAGAGAGAGAGAGAGAGAGAGAGAGAGAGAGAGAGAGAGAGAGAGAGAGAGAGAGAGAGAGAGAGAGAGAGAGTGAGAGTGTGTGGTGGGAATGAGAGAGAGAGAGAGAGAGAGAGAGAGAGAGAGAGAGAGAGAGAGAGAGAGAGAGTGGTGGGGATTTTGTGTCTGTGTTTGTACTTGTGTATGTACAGTATGTGTGCGTATATTTGTGTGTGTGTAGTATCGGGGATGGGGGGGTGGTGGTTGTGGCATATGTGGGTAAGTGGTGTTCATAGTCGGGCTGGGCTGTGCTGTGAGGACACAATGGGCGAGATAGACTGTGAATATACTGTCTTATCGATAACCATTAGAGCCCAAGGTAGCACTGCAGTCAGTTAAAAATGATTTATCAATACTCTCGCTCGCAAGGAAACACACCCAAGCTTAATCGCCGAGTTCTTTTCTCTCAGACATATGGCTAACTGCCGACTATATTACGTTTGACAGCCAAAGACTACGGCTGCCTTAGCCAGCAGCAAACGCTTTAAAAAGCATCAGTCATTCAATTTACTGAGTGGTTTACCATGTACAGTAAAAGCAATTGCTCATCCAAGTTCTGTATGGCTCGGGTAGCCACCAGCAAAGCCAAAACTTCGGAGAGACTGGAGAGAAGAGCACCAGACGAAGGAGGCAGAGGGAGAGTAAGAGACGGAAGGAAAAAAAAGAGGGGAGGAGAGCGAAAATGAGAGCAGCATGACAGAGACAGAGACAGAGGAAGACAAATGGGGGAAATGAGTGTGCAGGGGAGTGAAGGAGAAGGGCTTGAAAACCAGTAAAACAAATCTGTATGTGACTCAGATGGTATGGCAGCGGCTGAATGTCTGGGGGGTCTGCCTGCTCCCCTGCCATCCTTCTTGCCATCCCTCGCTCCAGATCTGACAGACAAGAGGTAATGCAGTGTTTTTCTCCCACTCCTTCACCATCTCATTGACAGCACCTAGCACTTGGGTCATTGCTGTGCGTGCATGCATGCGTGTTGAGTGTGCTCAGACATGGATGCAGTGAGAGAGAGTGAGAGGGAGACAGAGAGAGAGATGGGGGGGGGGTGAATCACTCCTTTTGACTGCTGTGCATATGAACCTGTGGACTCTGTGACCTTGGTGGTGTACAAATTTAGAGATTGATAAAGGGATATAAGGAAAAAGGAGAAGATGAATACAGACGTGTATGGGGGATGTGGGTAAGATGCGCGTCTCCCTCTTGGGGTAGACGGTAGTGCAATTCCTTGTAGTCCCTGTGGAGCAGTTTACTGTGTATATTCCTCATCACCGAGGTGCTGGCTCAAATTTGGAAGCAAAAAGGCCACAGATACCCCCGGTTCTCTCATTTTTATGTGCTATGCTTTCATTTCTAGACACATCCCCGCTCCCTGTCCCAATCCTTCCCGCTCTCCCCCTCTCCCTTGCTCTCTTTTCCTATCTACAAGCTGAGAGAGCTGAGTCATGTTATAAAAGAGAGGCTGGTATTAAATGAACAGGAAATCGACGCCATGTTTGTGTGTGTGTGTGTGTGTGTGTGTGTGTGTGTGTGTGTGTGTGTGTGTGTGTGTGCGCGCGCGTGTGCCTGATCACGGCTGCTGCGGTGATTTTAGCAAGGCCTGTCTGACCTTCTGGAGACATTTTTCCAAAGGGCTCTCTCATCATTCAGAGCTTTCTGACCAAAGCCTGTCTGGCCATTTAAAGCAATTTTACCAAAGGCTCCTCTTGTTGTTTCGCTCGTTTTAGCAGAGGCCACTGGGTTTCTTAGAGCTGCATCAGAGGACCAGAGTAGAGGTCTGAAAACAAAGAGAAACTGGACCAATCAATATAGACCCCAATGAGGCATGAAGGGGCTGGCTGAGAGACTGCATGACTGGGAGGCACACACACACACTTATACACATATATACATACCGACACATGTGCACACTCACGCACAAGCTTGTGCGTTTTTTCTCTCACGTGCACGTTCACACGCGGCTGTACGAACACACACACTCTGAGACACAAGCAGACACACACGGACAACACAATATGCAAGTAAACCAGATCAAGGATTTTCAAGTGTTTTACCACACACACACACATTCCCCCATCGCACGCAGATACACACACAATCACCAGCACGCGCGAACTTGCATGCGCCAGCGCTCGTGCACACTCGGAGGCACGTGCTCAAGCACACGGACAGATATGCACAGTGGCCATTTTTCCTCGGCTTTTACGAGGAGAACCTTTTGGATGTGAGCTCTAATTACACAGAAGATTAAAAACAGTCTACCGAGAGACGACGGCGACGAAATAAAGTGCCCCGGAAAGCACGGGAGCATCGCGACTCTGGTGATGATGGAGCCATTGTGGAGGCCGTGCTCGCGTCTTACTGGACTGTCTTCTGCCGGCGCACTTTTATGAAGAAGGATTCTGTCAATTACCACAACGCGGTGGTGACAGCCAGTCCCACAGAGTGGGTGCCGCATGGCAGATAATTGGGTGCCTGTTACCTTATATGATCAATCGATTGATCTGCCAAACTTGACTCATAATGTACATATTTTCTGCATTAAAACGCAGCGATGACGCACGCTACAGGAGAGCAGCTTAAATTGCAAATAGAGAAGCAACCGCAAAATAAAAGCAGAAGACAAGTTGTGATACTGTTCCCAGATACATGAGTCGCATTACGCCGGAATGAAGAAGACAGCAGGAAGTATTGTCACCAACCCTTTGGCAAGGACAGCCCCAGAAGCCACCTGTTCAAAAAATACTTTTTTTTTTATTTCGAGACGAGTGACTGAACCAATAAGATCAGGAGTACTTGCCACCTCAACAGCTTTTTCCCTAACACCCATCACCCCATTCAGCTGACGCTACGACACCTCTACCCGCCGCACACCCACACAATAATCTGCTTTCCCACCCGCCACCTGCTATGTGGACTGACCAGAGCCCTCGTTCCTCTTACTTTTTTATTTCCCCATCCGGTCCAGTCTTACCGACTGTGCTCACTGTACTATCAAAGTCATGTCTATTCTTTTTGTTATCGGCTTATGGTGTTGGATTAGTCTTGCACAACTCCTTCCCTCATGCTGCACCATTCTGCATGCCGTTTTGGAAACCATATCCGTGCACCACGGTGTTGGAGACTGTTTTCATGCATTTTCATGCAAAGACTCTCTTGTGGTTTTGTTTTTTCCCCCCCCTGTGCAGGCTTTTATTCTTGCCTATGGCGGCAACACGCTACAGGCTACACCCCCTTTTTGAGTGCAGCAATCAAATGCATTCATAATGTATATTATGAAGACTGATATGTTTGGTGATATTCGGAAAATGGGCTGCTTTGATCTCGCACCCTATTTGGTAGATACCATGACAACAGCTCCATTAGCCCATGCTAAATGATATTAGGCCAAAGGCTCTTCCCGTTGCTCGGCTCCATAATAGCTTGTTTTTGAGACTAATTTGTTGCGAATATCATCTGTTTCCGCAAAACAATATTAAATGTGAAAATTAGTACTAATAAAATAAGGAAACAGACAGCAACCTCCTCGGTACAGAGCAAACTACACACGCAAACAGGATTAATTTAGATAATACCGTTCCCTCGCTATCGCTCAAGTATGTTTTAGTAGTCTGTTGTATATTTTGCTCTGTCTCCGTGTGCCTGATGCGTTCTCCCTTTGTCTCTGTGCTATATGTGCCAATATGTACCTAAGTCTTTATGACACCCCACATTATGCTGCTGCAACAATGGTATTGAGACACCCCCATTTTTTTCCCTCCCCAATTGTATCCAGCCAATCACCCCACTCTTCCGAGCAGAGTTGTAAAAACGAGGTCCAGAAAGTAAATGTCCAAACCGTGTATTTGCTCCAACCATGTTACTAAACCAGCTGATGTCATTAGGTAGTTTTCTCTACCTACTTTTAGAGTGGTGTTGACCAGAATCTGCTGGTGTAGTGCATGAGTGGAGCAAATACATGGTTTGGACTTTTACTTTCTAGACCTCGTTTTTACAACTCTGCTTCCGAGCCGTCCTGGTCGCTGCTCCACCCCCTCTGCCGATCCGGGGAGGGCTGCAGACTACCACACGCTTCCTCCGATACATGTGGAGTCGCCAGCCGCTTCTTTTCACCTGACAGTGAGGAGATTCACCAGGGGGATGTAGCATGTGGGAGGATCATGCCATGCCCCCCCCCCGAACAGGCGCCCCGACCGACCAGAGGAGGCGCTAGTGCAGCGACCAGGACACGTACCCACATCTGGCTTCCTACCCGCAGACACAGCCAATTGTGTCTGTAGGGACGCACTACCAAGCCGGAGGTAACACGGGGATTCGAACCGGCGATCCCTGTGTTGGTAGGCAACAGAATAGACCGCTATGCTACCCGGACGCCCTATGTACTTAAGACTTTATGAGAGCGCGCATTATGATGCTGCAACAATGGTATTGAGACGTTTTGTTTTGTTTTTTTTACACCTGATATGAAAAGAAGTGATCCTGCTTCTGAACCCGATGGCAGCTGCTATAGAAGGTTCTCCTCAGCACCCCATCACCCTGTATGTGTTTGATAAACACGACTCATACTGATGCTTATTTTCACGTCAAAAAGCACAGCGGGTTGCCGGGACTTTTCATGTTGTTGCTGTTGCTAAGCAGCCGCGGAATCAGCCGAAACTCGAGTGTTGATCATTCCCCCACTCATTACCTCCAATTTATCTTTGATTGTACACCTTCATCTTGTCTATTGAACACAGCAGTAACAACGAAACATTAACTTCATTCAATCCACTAGATTGGGCAGTAAAGGGAGACGAGAGCTAAATCTCTCTTTTCGACCTGTGTTGTCCAGGGTTGCTCCTCTAATACTGTGAAGCATGCGGGGGGCAAAACAAACACTGCAAGACGCCTGGTCCCACAAAAGCAGTGACCAAACACTTCCAGTGATATCTGAAACAGTTGGGAGAAGGCAGCTTGTTACTGCAACGATATCAAATGCAATCATTATTATGATTATTAATCATCGTTACAATATGGCGTGTAAAAAAGCCCATAACTTACATATTAAAACTTGTGTGCACATGGGTGTATCTGATTTATGTGTTTTGATAGGAATGTGATGATTTGATAGCATGGGGCTGCTGTCTTGCTCACTTCATATGCGTTGCATCATAAGCTCCCCGCTAAGCTTTTCATATCACCGCCTTTCTTACGCCGGATTCAAAATTTGAGAATTGTTACCATTAATCGCCATTGGATCTTTCCAATGGCTCCAATCCTCCACGTTGCCAGATCCACGGGATGATAGAGGCAGAGCAAATTGTAACATTACAAGAGGCAGGGCTCATTTTAAGATTAAAATAGAAAATGAGTTGCCACTGGTGTTGTCGGCGACAATATTCATCAAGATTACAGATACAATATTTATCTGTCCTCTATCTCTCCTTTAATGCCCCGTCGGCTATCATAATGCCTGCTCCTCATATCTGATGGTCGTGTTGTGCTTAATAACATGCTACGACTGCAGGAGGGAGGGGCGTGTAGGGAGACAAACAAATTAACAAAGCTATTCACAGCCCATGCAACACCAGGGGGCAAGGGAGGAGTAGAGGAGGAGAGGGGAAGGGGTAGAAGAAAAAAGGGAGGCTGTCTTTAGCGCTTGACAACAGGGGCCCAGGCTGCTATCACTTGGGCATTGCATTATCAATCTAATCATGCAAGGGCCTATTGTTGTGTTAATTGGAATGCTTAATTTGAGACATAATATTGTTTGCTTCGTTATTTGTGAGACTAGCTTTCTCCAAATTAACAAGCGGGTCGCCCAATTCTCACAGAGCTTTGAGGTTGTAGGGTGTAATTTAGCATGGCTATCATTTGATGAGGCTGGAGAAGAACACTACCACTGAGATTACAAAATCTCGGGCCCTCTACGACGCACACAGAGGGCCCAATTTATATGCAAGCACGTGGCACAAAGTGCGGCTTTGTACCAGCGAAGTGTCGTTTTCTGGAGGAGCAGCGATGATTCCTCCTCACACTGCACCCGCTGGTATTTTGGTGATTCAACATGAGCTGAGTGGGAGGCGAGGTGCAGTAAGCAGCTGTCATTGGCAATCCAGTGGTATACTGTATTCAAGGATGACCATTATTTTGCGCTGCCCGCCAGCTTGGACTAGGTTAATGGCACATAGTGTAAGGCACACTTGATCTTTGTGTCATTTTAGTCCCTTGAGTTGGCACAAGGGCATGCTTGTGGAGGCAGGGAGGTGTTTAGGAGAGATGGCAGTGGGGTTTATAACTAGATTGTTTAACACATTCTTGGAAAGTGAGAGGATGTCTGAGGAGTGGAGAAGAAGCACACTGGTACCAATTTTCAAGAATAAGGGCAATGTGCAGAACTGTAGCAACTACAGAGGTATAAAGTTGATCAGCCACAGCATGAAGCTATGGGAAAGAGGAATAGAAGCTAGGTTAAGAGGAGAGGTGACGATTAGCGATCAGCAGTATGGTTTCATGCTACGAAAGAGCACTGCAGATACAATGTTTGCTTTGAGAATGTTGATGGAGAAGTATAGCGAAGGTCAGAAGGAGTTGCATTGTCTTTGTAGATTTACAGAAAGCATATGACAGGGTGCCGAGACACGAGGTGTGGTATTGTATGAGGAAGTCAGGAGTGGCAGAGAAATATGTAGGAGTGGTGCAGGATACGTATGAGGGCAGTGTGACAGTGGTGAGGTGTGTGGTTGGAAAGACAGATGGGTACAAGGTGGAGGTGGGATTACATCAAGGATCGGCTCTGAGCCCTTTCTTGTTTGCAGTGGTGATGGACAGGTTGATGGATAAGATCAGGCAGGAACTTCCGTGGACTATGATGTTTGTGGATGACATTGTGATCTGTAGCGGCGAGAGTAGACTGCAGGTTGAGGAGAGCCTGGAGAGGTGGAGGTATGCACTGGAGAGAAGAGGAATGAAAGTCAGTAGGAGCAAGACGGAATACATATGCGTGACTGAGAGGGAGGACAGTTGAATGATGAAGATGTAAGGAGTAGAGGTGATGAAGGCATATGAGTTTAAATACTTGGGGCCAACTGTTCAAAGTAACGGGGAGTGTGGAAGAGAGGTGAAGAAGAGAGTGCAGGCAGGGTGGAGTGGGTGGAGAAGAGTGTCAGGAGTGATTTGTGATAGAAGGGTACCAGCAAGCGTCAAAGGGAAGGTTTACAAGATGGTTGTGAGACCAGCTGTGTTATATGGTTTGGAGACAGTAGCACTGACGAAAAGACAGGAGGCGGAGCTGGAGGTGGCAGAGTTGAAGATGCTAAGATTTTCATTGGGAGTGACGAAGAAGGACAGGATTAGGAACGAGTATATTAGAGGGACCGCTCAGGTTGGATGGTTTGGAGACAAAGCAAGAGAGGCAAGATTGAGATGGCTTGGACGTGTGGAGGAGAGATGCTGGGTATATTGGGAGAAGGATGCTGAATATGGAGCTGCCAGGGAAGAGGAAAAGAAGAAGGCCAAAGTGGAGGTTTATGGATGTGGTGAGAGAGGAAGATGCAGAGGACAGGAAGAGATGGAAACTGATGATCCGCTCTGGCGACCCCTAACGGGAGCAGCCAAAAGTAGTAATAGTAGTAGTCGTAGTTGGCACAAGGGCACCTAAATAGACCCCTGTATCGCAATATAGGCATAGGTTCCTATACCTCCTAAAAGGCTTCATGCATGGTTAACTGTCTGGACTGCACCTACCTACCTGTGTAAATGGTTATCCATAACTTCTTCATGTTACAAACTGCCCTATTTGACACCTTTTCCCAGCAGCATTTTGGAGCAACAGCCATTCAATGTATTACCATTGCGTAATTGCTCCTCTACATGCTATTTTGTATTGGTGCCACCAGCATCCGCACCCACACAGGAAATGTGTCGTCAGCTATAAAAGGAAGAAAAGAAGATGAAGGAGGAAGTTGTGTGTTGAATGCAGATGAGAAGGTGCTAAAATACAAAGCTAAACATTAACGTTTGATTTGGTTTAATTAAAGGTTTGCTATAGATTGATGTGTTTGTTGCTCAGTATCACTGTGGCAGATGACAATGCTGATCAGTCTTCTTCCTCCAGACTACCGGTGGATAATCTTACACCCAAATCTGCGACTGTGTGAAATTCTGACCTGAGATGAACACTGTGTGCATTCAGGATAACATCCATTTTGAATGGGTGGCCTGGATTTGCAGTATGAAATGCAGTACAAGCTATCGAAGAAAGTAAGCCTAACCACTTCAATCGAAAGAAGGTGGAAAGTAAGCCTATTTACTCGCCTGTTCGGAGCTCATCAGAGAGAGGATGTTTGTGTAAAGGAAGGTGCGTAATATTTGATAAGACAGCTCTGTCCTGAAAACTTGTATTTGTGCATACCCTGTTGTTTCTAAAACTTTTTAAACGAGTGCAAAACGAGAGCAGCTCTGGATGTGGTTTGCAGATCCATACCACATTTTGGCCCGACAGGAAACCTTTTTTCCTCAATGAAATGGGCCAGCCCCTGCCTGTATTAGACACACACGTGTGATTGAGACCCATGCCGTTATTGGGCCATTGTGCGTTTGGATGAAGGTACAGATCCGTTTGATGGATCCGTGCCAAAAGTTGCAGTTCACGCGGCCCCGATTGGCACCGTTTCTTTTTTCTTTTTTTTGCAGCCTGGGTCTGGACTGCGCCCCGTTGCTCCCATCACCAAATTGGCAGAGCGCCGCGGTGCGCAGCGCTCTCCTTTTAAAGGGGAGGATAAGAGGACATTTGAGTGGTTCATTCAACGCCAGCCCATACGACACCCATTGTTCATGTATTCTTCCTAATCCTGTCCTGTTTCCAAATGTCCCGGAGGTGTGCTGTGCGCCTCCTGCCATGAAAGTACCAAAAGTCATTTCCCCTCGCCCTGTGCTCTCTGCGCTTTACACCGTCGACTGCGCTTTGCACTGTGTGCCTTGATTCAGGAAAACAGGGCCCAGAAACTTGGGGTACAAGAGGTGTTTCTAGCAAAACCACTGTTTGTTCACTAGACATCATAACACTGCTTCAAATCAGCAGTATACTGCACTTCCCACCTACATAAAATATATCTCATTAATAGAAATGTGGCTAGTAACAAGATAATTTATAATTAATGATTACTATTGGCATTTAACTTGCTAACAAAAAAAGGCACTTTTCATATCATATTGCCTGGGTTGTAATACAAAAAGTACATAAACGCTCATACAGAGGGCCCATGTGCCTCATGAAGTCACAGAGATCAGAACAACATACAGCCAGGACCAAAAAAGTTGAGGTTCAAATGGGTTATTTTGGGGATCATCTTTGTTCTGGTTAAAAGCAGAGCTGTTTCCCCCCCCCCGTCAGTGGTTGTTAATTAACTGATCAACGATTCATCAGCTGATGAAAGAGCCTAATCCCTCTAACTAAAACGTTAAGTCCACGACCCCCATTGATCTCGTATTTGAATATCTTTGATTTACATGGTAACATATCATCTACATGCACAACCCATTCTGCTTGGCGTGGTCGCTATGGTGACGTCAACATGAAGATCAATCTTTAGCAGACAGGAGTGGAGCGTGACACCAATTAGGAGGTGATGTCGTCTTGAAGTCATCACTCACGCTGCTCACTAACACACTAATTACCAGGGCCGGGACATTAATGGAATAGCATGGCTGAGCCCGGGGATTAATCTGCATGGATTTGTGTGTGCGTGTGTGTTTATTTGTGTGTGTGTGTGTGTTTGTGTGTGCATGAGAGAGAGAGATGGAGATAGAGAGAGATGTCTGTGATGCCCGTGTGTGACCTGCATGTGCGCACATGTGATGCAATTTTGTGTTTGAGTGAATGTGTGCATGTTCACATATGTGTGTATGTGATGTCGGTGTGTTCTTAAGCATGTGTGTGTGCGCGCATGCATACGTCTATGTGTGAATAATGCAAACCCCTGCCTGCTCCGACGTGACCTTGAGCACCACCATGGGGGGGGGGGTGAACTGGCAGGGTGAGGGGTAGAAGGGGGGAGCACCGCTTGGGGCGGCAGGTGGCGGGGCTTGGCCAAGGTTGAGGAGAAGACAGGGAATAGTTACAAATCGGAGGGGATCAATGAATGATCTTGGTATTTGACTTTGCCGTAATCTGTCCAAGATCTTCACCACGGGAAAAACACAACCCACAAAAATGGCAGTCCAAACACATTTTAATTCCATGTTGTGTCCGATATGCCACGTAATCCCTGTTTGCGGATCACTCAGGAGAGCGGCAAACTGCAGGGAGCCTTTCAGGAGAACCAGATTTACAGATTGATTTATAAAGAATGAATTATTTGAACAATTTATTGACATTGATTATTAGCATTGTAATTATCATCGATATTGTTATCATTATTATCCAAAAATGTGTGTTTTAATTCATGCTCATTTCCAAGGGTCACCAATGGTGCCCTACCCCCCCTCCCATGCCCTACAAACACACACACACACACACACACACACACACACACACACACTATATTGTAACGACCTCAGTGAAGAGCGGATCTTATTTTCAGTAATAAGATACAAGAGTGAAAAAAAAATTAAATACAATGTAAAAAAATACACAAAGTAGCGGAGTAGCGATGACTTTGACCTGATGAAAGAAAAAAGAGGTGAATATGAAAACTGCTCACCATAACAACCAGCAATATGAAAACAAACAAACAATACACAACAGCGAGGGGAAAAAATGACAAGCTCAAACACAAGTGGATGAATAACCGACATTTCAATTAAAACAGCACGGCTGAAACTGAGGAGCAGCGATAAGGTCGATAAAATGAACAGTACACTAAGAGAGGAACAGTAATATAATGAACAGTAATATAAGAAAACAGGCCCTAACTCAGGAAACAACGAGGGTGATATGAGTCTGGTGATGTGTGTGCTGTAGTGAATGTGTGTCTGTGTGTACAGGCTTATGCTTGTATCACTTGTATATGTGAGTGTGTGTGTATATGAAACTGTATAACCGTGTGTGTTCTCCTGTGCTACAGGTGTGAAAGAGAGACATGGAGGGCTGTGCAAACATGTGCACATGAATGTAATGTAATCCTTATTAATAATTATCACGTTCATACACACCTTTAGTCTTTAGGCAGCTAATTGACAATTTCCAAAACAGTCACAAGAGTAACATCTGGAATTAATCCAATTCATCCACAAACTCCTCGAAAAAAAGTATAGTCTGCCATCTCGCTTTGACCCATATCGATAATTTCTTCTATCAAAGAAGTTTACTTTATTCATATTCTTTTTTGATTACCCCTTTGCTATATTCTGCATTATCAAATTCCACTTTTAATTTTTTTTTCTCCTGTGGATTCCTGTTTTTGTAATAAGTTTTTCTCTCTCCTTTGTCTCATTTCCCCCTCCCCCTTTTTCTCCCCAATTGTACCCGGCCAATTACCCCACTCTTCTGAGCCATCCCGGTCGCTACTCCACCCCCTCTGCTGATCCGGAGACGGCTGCAGACTACCACACGCCTCCTCCGATACACGTGGAGTCGCCAGCCGCTTCTTTTCACCTGACAGTGAGGAGTTTCGCCAGGGGGACGTAGCGCATGGGAGGATCATGGTATTCCCCCCCAGTTCCCCCTCCCCCCCGAACAGGCGCCCCCAACCGACCAGAGGAGGCGCTAGTGCAGCAACCAGGATGCATACCCACATCTGGCTTCCCACCCACAGACACGGCCAATTGTGTCTGTAGAGACACCCGACCAAGCCGGAGGTAACACGGGGATTCAAACTGGTGATCCCCGTGTTGGTAGTCAACGGAATAGACTGCCACGCCACCCGGACGTCCAACAAGGTTTCTCTTGATGAGCCCTCAACTATCCCTCATGAATTGGGTTTTCCAACATTTAAATTTGTTGAATTCTGCCAAAACAAAACAAACAAGGTTTTGGGTGCAGAAATGAAAAGGCCACTGCCAGCACGACAACGTAACACGGTATTGGACATGTGACTCACCGATGACATAAGTGAGCAACAGGGCCAGCGTGAGTGTGAGGAGCGAGGCGGACAGGGCCGTACACTTCCAGTTGCAGCAGCGGTGAGGCTTGTTGAACGTGAACAGGGGCCTGGTCACGCTGCCACGTGGGAGCGGCCGGGGCGGAGGGGAGTACACTGTCCCAGAGGTCAGAGGGTAACCCTGCCCTGCTCCTGACAGAAGAGCCGATGAACCGGAGCCCTGCTTGAATAGAAAGTGCCTGTAAAAGAAATAAGGAGGGAGGGGGGTAAAAAAAAGCACCAGAGGGATCTGCCAAGTCCTCTTCTCCAACCAGTAGACTTGACCATGAGGAGCACGGTTTCTTGTCCTCACGGTGCTGGCTCACAAGCGGCACACAGTGCCTGAGCCATTTATATGAGACTCTCCACAATAGGTTAGCAGGGGTAGCTGGAAACGAGCACAGGGATTTTAATAAATCTGCATGCCAATTGATACCTGTAAGTATATGCTTGGAAAATTAGCCTAGTACAGCACAGATATCCCCTTCTTTCAAGTACCCAATCTCTTGTTCATCCGGTTTAAGCAAATCTATGGCAGGTGGAATTCATTCTCGCTCTGACTTCTGTGTGACTGAAACTCATTTAAAGGGCCCCCACGTTGAGGGATTGGTGAGGGGACCCCCCTCCTGCTATATTTCAAACGATGCAGCTGTCATATATGAGTTGGCTCAGGATTCGGTGCGTCACACAGAGCACAGCCCCTCTGTTCCAGTTTGCTGCCATGTGCACGTCGATCCTTAACCCACACCGATCAGACGAGTTAAACCCCACCTGCTGAGAAGTGATGACATTTCACATGATTTTTACCACATGTCAGAACGGGGAGTGGGGGGGGACTTGCAAGAAGAAGCCTCGCAGTGCAGCTACCTTAAAACACAGGGAGGGGAGCGAGACGATGCAAAACAGAAGACGTTACTCGGCACTGCGACACAGCCGTGGCGGACAGCACGTAAAACAGCCCTGCCTACTTTACAACAGCCTCCACTTTAAAGGTTAACGCAAGTACGTGAGTCTGTGGCACGAACAATGAACCGGATTTCTGATCCATCTGCGTTTCTTCATCAGAGACGAAGCCCAAAACTTCAATAAGTGTCTCTGTGGTGCAAGTGTGTGTGCAGCCGCAGTGATCAAGAGCAAGTTGAATATCAAACAGAATGGGAAAAAAAAAAACTCTGGCAGTCAAAAACACAGAGACTTACCTATTCTGGGTTGTGTTTTTTTTCGTCGGACAATCAAAGCTGCTATTTAAGTCATGCAGCGCGACAGCCCTGTCAGCAGCTGCATGTTTGTGTTATTGCTGCACGAGTCAATGAACAAACAGGGGTCTCACTTGTTTCTTGATGTAAAACACTGCGTAAGATGGTCAACAATGGAAGAAAAATGTATATATGTACACTCTTTTGGATTATGCCAGACAACCAATTGAATAGATCCTTGAACGAGATCCTCTGGTTGATGACAGTAAGCAGCTCACATTAAATTATTTGCAAAGGCCACCGGCAGAGGCGAAACAAAGCACTTTTATATTCCGAGGAAACAACAGAAGCAGCACCCTGTGGCGAATCTCTATTTTTCTCCGCAAGTGTATTCTGGTTTTGCTTTGGAGGGGTTTCGTGGAGTTTTTTTGTTTTCCTCCTTCCCCACAACAAACAATATCCCGGAGTGAGTAACATTGGATGTGACTGACAGTGGTGTTTGCCCCGGGTTACTGTGTCTGTCTCCTGGTGTTAATACTACACATGGCTGGCTGTGAGTGTGACGTGTCAGGGCATCCATGTGGCCCGCCACGCTGTTTAGCATGGCCATGCAGAGGAGAGTATAAGGTCACGGGCTGCTGGTAGAACCAAGGTTCCCTAAAGGGTCCTCAGCGGAGAGGCCATTTACTGGGCCAGACAGCAGACTGACAGCATCACTTGACACCGGGCCGCTCTCTCCCAGCCCCCCGCGCCGCTGTTGTCATTGTTCTCACGCTCTATGTATCTGATTTCTGTCCACATTTCCTCAATCACTCAATTTCTCTCCCAACACGCTTCTTTTTATGTTGCTCGTTCTCCCGCTCATCTCCCGTCTTGCCTTCTCCTCTCCCTCCTGTTCCTATTCTCTCGCTCTCTCTTTCTCCCGCTCTATTGTCTTGCGGTTGCGTTTGACACAGAGGACATCAATCCTTCAGTCAGTGTCTCTCCATCCTCCTCTCCCTCCATCCCTCCAGCGGCTGCTGGGGGTAGGGGTAGTGAGTCAGACAGGCGACAGCGTAGATGTGGAGGCAGCAACCACACACTTAGGGGTCAATGGCCGGTCAGCTCTGAAAGGCCAGAGAACTTGGGACACACACACACATACACAAACTGGCAGAAAAGTGTCTATGCCAATGCCCACACCAGGCAAGAAACAAACACAAAGATGAAAAATACAGACGAGCTTCTTGAAGAGCCCATGAGAGCCCACCATAGTTTTTTTTTTTTTAAGCTCTGTGGGTGGAACAGAGTAAAGCATCAGCGCTTGGAAAATGGCACTGATCTCAGTATATGGAAGTCTTTTTCCTCCCTGTGTGGTATTTTAAAAAGGCTGCACCGTTCCTCCTATCTCCCTACCTTTGATGCTCTCCGACAACATCCTGGGGCGTCGCCCCTGCAAGCTCTGAATTCATATCACAGGGCGGATTTACCCCGGGAGAGGGAGAAAATGAGAGTTCTTGCTCTCCATAAGGTTGGTGTCTGTGGCCCAGGGACCGTCTCTACCTGTGTGTGCGTGTGATTCAGCGTCCGTGTGTGTGTGCAGCTGGGTGTGTATGCGAGCATTTTTGCCAAAGTGTGTCGCCGCACTTCCAAATGCGCATGACTCAAGCAGCCGAACGTCTTGGGAGATAAGACCGGGAAGAAAAGCCCGAGCTCCAGTCAATTTATTACAGTCCCAACATTTGTTATGCTTCTTAACACACCCAGTGAGAGGCCCCAGTCAGATATATTGAATATCTATATCTGCATGCTACCGCGTACAGTAGCTGACCTATCCTGAAACATAACGGATACGCAGCCGAAACGGAAATCCATGTGCCCTTCAAACAATCTTAATCTCCACTGACGTAACGTCAATAAGACTCGATACGGATTCATCAAATAAGAGTCAAGGAAAACCAAAGCACACTTGATGAGACAAGACCACATTAGACATCGTATAACATGTATTCTGCAACTTTTGAATCGGGTCGCGGCGTCGCCCCCTTATTCCACCAGCGCCAGCCGCCTTGAAGCACGAGCGGTTTGTAAATACTCGGTAATTTTCTAATCTCATGCCTGAGATGGAGTCGATAGCGGTGCCGGAAAAGTGGGAAAACACTCGGGAGACAAAAAAAAAAGAAAAATCAAATTTGATCAGTTTATGTGAGAGTGGGAGTGAGCGAGAGATAGAGGAGATGAGATGGGAGCGATTAAGCGCAAAATTAACCCCAAAACTGGGTCTAAACATGTAAAGTTATCGTGTGGATTTCAGCTAATCCTCCGCAGCTCGAGGCGGGGGGGGGGGCGGCGGAGGAGAGCCAGCGGTCGTTACGTTAACGACGGGGCCCTTCTCTGCAGTTGTTCTACTGACTCTGCACGGGACTGCGTCGCACGGCGCCGCAGCGCTGATAGCACGACCACGAAATTCACGCGAAGTTCACTCGGGTGTAAAACTCACAACTCAAAATCTATTAATCCACAAAGTACAAATTAAGCTGCTTCAGATCATCTCTCGTTTGATGACAATCAACAAATTGTTTTTTTTTGTTTTTTCGCTGTCTGCGTAGCCTCATCAGTTCAAACGTGTTTCTGCAAAGTGCTGCAGATGAATCAATTTGAATAAAATGTGACTTTTGTTTAGCGCAATTTTATTTAAAGCACATGTAAGTCGCATAATTACAATCTTCTTCTGAGGAGATGATATCCATATCTTGAGCATGATTAATTTAAATTATCATTGAATCTAATTTTATTCTTCCTTTGCTTTAAATGAGGGTGAATCTAATTATGGCCTGATTCATATCTTATTAAAACCTTTTCTACTGGCTTGGCAGACTGCCAATCTCATCCTCGCTCATCTCCCTAGAACTCAGCGGTTGCGCCGAGTTCCCATTAAACATGCAAACAGACTCTCGCTCTTTGCCAGGTCTCCTCGAAAAACAATCCCGCCGTTTTATTCTGATCCTATCCAGCGTCTGTCCAGCGTCTCCAGCGTTTGGGAGAGTCTTCTAAGGTGCGCTGACAGAAAGCGTGTTCGATAAACAAAGCCTGAGATCGGATACCCGTCCCCCGCCTTCGTGTCGTTTCTGGAAAAACGGCACGAGGGGGTTGGGGGGGGATAGGAGGTAGGTTGTGAAATGCTTCCGAACTGAGGGATTCATTTAAACTTTCATATATAATGCATGGCGTACGAAGCCCTGTAACGATACCCTGAAGTCCAGCGCTGACTCGGTCTTAGCCCCGCTCCACTGGCCAGCAAGACATGTCCATCTTAACAAGTCAATTTATCTTACATTCACTCTCAGTATGTCTGAACACCGCCTCATTTCAAGAGATCTTCAGTTGCTTTGAGACAAGTCCAATCATTTCATTCTCTCATCCCAATTTATTTGACAAGAATCCTAAGAAAGTTGACATTTTGAAACCACAGGATTCAGTTAGGAGAACCCTTATTTGTGGTGCTGATGTGGGTTTTTAATAGGTCAGTGTTTCGAAATTGCTTCACCTGGTCTCCAAGGGGATGTTGCTGTTGAGCACCCAGCTGTTGTGAAGCTGTGCCGGGTCTGTGCCGGTGCCGGTGTCTGCCCCCTGGTTGCCCTGGCCGGACTGGCACCGCGTTGGCATGGTCTTCCTCTGCAGACTCACTTGAGCGTAGGGCGCCGGGCGGGCACAGGTGCAGGCGTGGGGTGGAGGGGGCGGCGGGGGCAGCGGGCGAAAGGTGAACTGGCCACCTGGACTGTTGGGTAGCTCTGCAGCAAAGACACAGAGGAGAGGAGAATGGAGGAGGGACAGGGAGGAATAAATAAACAAAGGTTTATCAGGAGCGTAATATAAATTACAAATAAAGGCGGCGAGGTTGTTGGCACTTTATGGTTATTATACAGATTGAGGGACATAAATCAGTGGCTTGCTGCCCGGCGCGCTTCCTTCCTACCTGCCTTGATACACTTCCAGGTTCCCTATAAATAGCTGGCCAGAACTATGGAGTGGTCTTTAAAGAGCTAACAGCGCCGGCTTAATCTGTACCTGCCAGCTCAAACTACCCAAGTGATGTTTATTATGAGATGTGTAGCCCAATGGAATGAGCTAGCCAGCTGTAATTCCCTTACTCTGCTAACCTCAGGGCCCAGTTAGCGCTCCCTCGCTCTATCATTTATCACTCTCCCCCTTCTCTCTTAAATCTTTCTTCTTCTTCTCTCTCTCTCATTCTCTCTCAATCTCTCTATCATTCTCTCTCTATCATTCTCTCTCTCTCTCTCTCTCTCTCTCTGTTTGACCGCCTTTGATTCAATTCCATCTCTCAAAAGTGAACACATGCAAAAAAACAATCTGGCCACGGAATGTTTGTGAATGTGTGTGTGTGCGTCTGTGTGTGTGTATGTGTGCGTATGTGTGTGTGTGGTTTGAGGCCGGCAGAATGCCCAGAGACAAGGAGATGTCTGTATCCTGGGAGGTTTAGCACTGTTGAGGGGATTGCCCAACAAGCCACAGCTGTTTGTGTAAACGTTCAGACAACATGTGGTGGTGGCATGGTTGTGAGAACACCGCAAAACTCGGGTCCCCAAAGACAGAATCCATCCCGTTATATTGACAGTTAATGCAAGATTAGCCAAGAGCTCCTTCAGGAAGGGGGAATGGAGTTCAGAGTCTGGGAGACAACGAGTATTGACTGACAGCAACAATGGCTGCCAAAATGCCAGCAATAATTTAGCATCTGGAAACGGAGTCCACGCGGGATATTGCCGCAACCTTCCCCATTCAAGTGTAACTACTATGGAGACACAACACAGGGGATCAGGTTTTATGACTCCCACCAAATGAAAATTGAGGGGGGGGGGAGTTGAACGAGGGTAATAATTCCAGTATTCCCAGTTACAATTTTCCACATCTTTGGTGATGATCAGCTATAAAAGCTGTACGTCTCTGGAGTCTGCTGAAATTGGGCTTTCAGTCGAGCAAGAGGATAATCTTTGAATTGCATTTGAAATTGAGGTAACGCGTTGAGCAACACAGATATTAGGTGGACACGGAAATAGTCTCCCAGATACGCAGCTGTCAGCAGGCCCACCATTCCAGATCTGTCCCATTTAATGTAATGCTGCCATGGGACATTATGGATGCTTTGATCCTCGTACACCAAATTCCAAATGGCTCTTGCGCTGATTTGTAAGCCAACTCGCTTTTCTTATTTCACTCCTACAGATGAAACAATCTTGTCAGTTGAGATGCAACCATCACACAGCCATGGACAAATCACATGCTATCAGTTTTTACGACTCTGTAAACTGAAAGGCAACAATTGCAAAATATAAACTATAGAATTATCGTGAGAGCCCTTTTGAAATGTCGGAACAGCTGTAAATGGTGTATGGGAAGTGTCTCAGCAGCGTATTCTTGTATTACTATCTGTCCAGCTATACAATAGCATGAAACATCACAGTATTGTTTCACATGTGAGGAGGCTCGTGTGTGTGTGTGTGTGTGGGGGGGGGTTGTGTTAATTAGCATTTCAAAAAATTCTTTGTGAATATTGAATAATGCAGGGAACCTTTGTGAATAATTCATAACTCAGTTTTTACTATAATATATCTGTTACTGATCACACTGCCAACATGCAATTTCCTCATCACATTCCTCAAGCATGATCATAATATCTACCATGTCTACATATCTACCAACTCATATCTACCATATCTATATATCTACCAACTCAAACCTACAAATCTACATATCTACCGACTTGGGGATCGCCGGTTTGAATCCCACAGACACAATTGGCTGTGTCTGTGGGTGGGAAGCCGGATGTGGTTGTGTGTCCTGGTTGCTGCACTAGCGCCTCCTCTGGTCGGTCGGGGCACCTGTTCGGGGACTGGGAGGAATAGCGTGATCCTCCCACACGCTATGTCCCCATGGTGAAACTCTTCACTGTCAGGGGAAAAGAAGCGGCTGGCAACTCCACATGCCTCGGAGGAGGCGTGTGGTAGTCTGCAGCCCTCCCCGGATCGGCAGAGGGGGTGGAGCAGCGACCGGGACGGCTCGGAAGACTTGGGTAATTGGCTGGATACAATTGGGGAGAAAAAGGGGGGGGGAATTCCCCCCTCCCCCAAAAAATAAAATGAAATATATATATGTATATATACACACACATATAAATATATATATATGAAAACATATGTTTATATATGAAAATATATATAAATATATGTATGAACACACACACACACACACACACACACACACACACACACACACATATATATATATATATATATTTATTTATTTTCCCCTTTTGTTTGAGCATCAACTGACAAGCCCAACACAATTTTTTAATATGCCATTGTTAACATTATACATTGACCCCATGGTTACAGAGTCATGCAACACTTGATCCAAAATTATTGTGTTCATTGTTGTTTTGTCTCCTCAGCCATGTGGAATAATGCGGTACAGTAATTATCACACGTTTCTCCTTTAAATCATTACATCTATAATGGTAAATTGTAGCCGCCGGCAACGCTTGGTACATTAGCCCCTCCTGACATATTGAAGCAATAAACATTGGACGGTTTATTGTCCAACTGTTTATATGTACCCCACTGCAGGTGTCACATGTGTTGCTGGTTTGAGCCATGCTTGAGATGTTACATATCGTTACACACTTTGCATTGTGTACCGTCTCAGGTAGCATGTGGCTGGCGTTAACTAGCACGTGTTGGCGTGGACGGCGTCAACGTGTCATGTGTTACATCTGTATGGGGCTCACTGGTTTCCGTGTACGCCAGACAGAGTAGATTTCCCCCGGGGTAACATATGGTATTGTATTCTAATGAATTCCAGATCGACACGCCGGGCATCGCAACGCTTAATGAACATCAGCTCAGCACAGCCGGGCAGGTTGTGTTCAGTCGAACCCACATATATGAGACTCTGCAAATTCAGAAAAAAATATATTTGTCTCATCACCTGGAGGCGCTCTTTAGTCGAAACTAATGGATGTGAAAAATGAAAGTTTATTTTTGTCCAAGCCACCTATGAGTGTCCAAAATGCCATCCCTGGGGGACATGGAGAGTTTTCAGAGCGCCGCTGCATAATGTGTCACTGTAATGAGTCAGGGGCAGTAAAGTGGTAGTTCGCTTTTTACTAGTCTTTCTGATTCTTCGTCAACTAGCAGTCCTTTAAAAACCACTTGCCTCACTTCTGTTGGGTCTTTTTCAGCTGTTGGAGCCGGTTTTAGCATTCTTTAGCCATGCGACAGAAGTCTCTGGGGCAAAGACTCTTCTTAGTGAAGACCATGTGCGGTGCACGTAGGGCAGTTTGTTAAAAAGTGCATTTAAATAAGAAATGTAAAGAAGAAACAGAGTGCAGCCTGCTGCCTCGTAGCTGCACTGAGTTCAAACTAACAGCATAGATAGACCATGCTGAAGTAGTCTATGTTCTCGGGAAAGAAAAATGCATCTAGCTAGAGCCCGGGATGAACTCACCCTAACATTACCTAATATGCATGTGTGTGTTTGTTCAGGAGGGGAGCGAGGGGGAGGAGTAGCAGCGGACAGAAGGAGACGAGGATGGACAGCAATGGAGGGCCAGAGGAAAATGTAATCTTAGTGAGAAGGGTGACACCGGAGTGCGGGATACCAGATGGTGCTTTTGAAGGCTTAGGCTAAGGCAGCTTTGGAGCTCCAGATCTCCACTGCCAAAGCTCCGCAAACTCACCAGATGCATCTCCTCTCTCCCTATCCCTCTCTCGCTCTCTCTCTCTGATGCATCTCCTCTCTCACACTCCCTCTCCTGCTCTCTCTGATGCATCTCCCCTCTGTCTCTCTCTCTCCCTCCCTCCCTCCCTCCCTCGCTCTCTCTCTCTGATGCATCTCCTCTCTCTGTCTATCTCTCTTCTCTCTCTCTGATGCATCTCCTCTCTCCCTCACTCGCTCTCTCTCTCTGATGCATCTCCTCTCCCCCCCATGCACATGCACACAAGCCTACAAAAACATATAAGACAACTTTTTTCCCCCCTTCTGCTCCCTTTCTTCACTCTCTTTCTAGCACAAACATGAAGTGAAATCAAACAAGCAAGCTGGGATGTTGCGTTAAACAGTAGATGCAACCTAAATAGGGCTGGCAATGTAGGGCAAGAGCGCTGCGATATTTGACGGCCAATCCAGGAGTTCTGAAACATCAAATGAATCCCGCGGAGGGTTGATGAGGACCAGGAGAGGGGAGGGCGAAAGCCTTCACAGCTCCAGATGATAGTCGTGACAGCGCGAACAGCCGCTGCCCCGGGGTTCCTCTGGGAATTGGGCCTAAAGAAAATACGCTTTTTTTCAGAAAGTCGCTTATGAGCTGTTTTACTGGGATCATCAGCTCCTTGGTTACTTAAGCGAGCTACGAGGCGAGCGCTTTATGGAGAAAAGGAGAACCGGGGACAGGATTACTTGGAAATGTAACAGGTAACAGGTATTGGGGCCA
Organism: Lampris incognitus; assembly: GCF_029633865.1. Classification (NCBI taxonomy): domain Eukaryota; kingdom Metazoa; phylum Chordata; class Actinopteri; order Lampriformes; family Lampridae; genus Lampris; species Lampris incognitus. The sequence continues at coordinate 16,091,693 of NC_079211.1, forward strand.
GGTATTAAAAATGCAACACGGTGGGTGAAATGGACCTAAAATAGCAGAAACATTAAGTATTAAGCCCTGCTCTGACAATTCAGTCATTTAAATCACATAATAATGTAATACAAGGGGTATTAAAAAATGACATGGACACACACACAAACTCAAGCACACACACACACACACATGTACGTACACAGGCTTGTGCACACACACTCATGTACAAGGGCTCACTTGTTGAGACAGTTGAGTGCCACTACAAGTACCTGGGAACAGTGATCGACAAGAACTTGAACCCTGACCTCAACACATCTGCAATCTGCAAGAAGGGCCTGCAGGGACTTCACTGTGCGCAGACTGAACACATTTCATGTGGGAGCCACACTGATGGCTTGATTTTACGAATCCTTTATCGAGTCTATTTTAACCTTTTGTTTAAATTCTTGGTATGGGAACCTTACAGTGCAAAACAAAGATTGTTTGATCAATATTGTTAAAGTAGCCGGCGAAATAACTGGCACGCAGCAGCCTTCTTGAGCTCTATGACGGACGAGTTTTACAGAAGGCACGGTCGACTTAGCCAGCTCTGACCACCCACTCTTCTTGTTCTTCTCTCCTCTGAGCGGAGATACAGGTCCCCCGGGGTAAAAAGCAATAGGTGTGAATTTTCCTTTGTTCCAAGTGCAATAAATGTGCTAAATTTGCACTTAACCTTGACTGCACTGCTCAGCAGCACTTTATTATGGCGGCCATTCCAATGGTTGGACACTTTTAACGAACAGCTTTTGGTTGTTTGCTGTAACTGTTGTGATTAATGTCCCGTGTCCTGTTGTATGTTGTGTTTGTGTTTTTTGCCCTCTGCTGCAAATCAAATTTCCCCTTGGGGGACAATAAAATCTGAACTGAGCACACATATTTGAACATGCACGCAACCATCTTTAATCACTGCACAAATAATGTGCTACCGAAACTGTGTACAAAACTGTTGATATGTACACACTGCACCGAGTACGTGCAGGTGTGTGTATGCACTTGTATGTGTTTGTGCATGTGTGTGCGTACGTGTACGTATGCATGCATGTGTTTGTGCATGCAAGTGCACGTTTGTGTGTGTGTGTGTGTGTGCGTGCGTGCATTGCACGTGTGTGCATGTGTGTGTGCGCGCGCATGCATGCATGTGTACATGTTTGTGCACGTGTGTGTGTGTGCAGGTGCAGGTGCATGTGTTTGTGCATGTGAGCACTCGTCATGCTCATTAAATTGTTCTACTGTACTTGCAGTCTTCCTGGGGAGGCCATATGTTCAGTATTTACCTTTATATTTGTATCTATAATTGGGCTGTGGGAAAAATAAATAAACAAGCTACAAGCAGGTTCACCAGGAGAAAAGAGTGAAAACAAAATGAGAAAGTTCTCCATTTAGGTGAATTTGACAATAGAGTGGGTAAGTTAAAAGTGGGCCATGTGTATTCTGTAACGAGAAGAACATTTCTATTGTGGGTCTGACCACAAAACAGACTCACAATAATATTAAATCCTAATACTTAACCAGGCTAAGCTCCTCTCACCTCGTCTCTGGTTTCTCTCTCCTCTTTTGTATTCCCTCTCATCCTTTTTCATCTCTTCCTTTCTCTCCCTCTTTCATCCCATCTCCCTCTCCCCCCCTTCTTCTTTTTCATTATTGTATGGAGCACTCTATTGCAAAGGTAATTTCACTTATTACGGGAGAGCCATATAAAATCGATAACACCTGACCTCCACCATATCAAACCTCTCTGTCTATCACAGGGAGACTGATCGTTCCAGAGAACATTTAACACTTTTGTTGGACCAAACCCAGCTAAACCACGCCGACAACCCCACTCTAAAAATAAAAGGTTGATAATTTCCCCCAGGACAGCTTTTCATTGCTCTCACTTCTTAATTGACTTGCATTAAATTGCTACAAAGTTTATTCCACTGCTGTGCGTCTATGAAATAAATAATTAACCCCATAAAAAGGTCAGACGACCGAAATTAGAACTCAGAACTTAGAACCCCCCCCCCCCCCATAATGAGATGGGATTCTACCCCGGCTGACATTCCGAAACCATTTCGTTTCTTTTTGTTTCCACGGCACACCCTGACAAAAAGAAACGATCTTGTTAGACCAAATATGTCCCGCCACGACTTCCGTGATGGACCGGTTGTTGATGGCCAAGAAGGAGTGCAGCAGCGGCAGCGTGAGGGATGGCGCTAATGGAGCTGACAATTGCGGGCTATAGGACCGCAATTAGCAGAAAAACAGCCATCGATTTGCCCCGCTAGATGTCAGAATTAAGAGTAGGATTTTCATTTAACTAAGAGCCATAATCATGTTTTCCAACCACGGCTAGAAAATACAAATGAGGAAATTGAGTGAGTGCGCTCAGAGTTTTTACCCCTTTAACGCACAACCCAGTCAATTTTCACACAGAGCTTGATAATTGGCAACCATGCATAATCTCACTTCCAGTCACTCAACCTGTAGATGTGCATGTGCAAATACTAGTGTGTGTGTGTGTGTGTGTGTGTGTGTGTGTGTGTATGTGTGTGTGCATGTAGGCATGCAATTGTATAATTGGTTGTTTGTACCTCCATCTTCAAAAACAACTCTACAGCAACTCCGCAATCATGTTTAGGCTGCAGGTGATTCTGAAAGTAGCATTTCCCCAGAGAGGCCGTGGAAACCTCCCGAGTCTCCCTCCTCAGCTCAACAGCGAGAGGCTTACCATCACTCAAACACTTCACTGCAGGGGCCTGTGCTCAAATTACTTTTTTTTTTTGAAGACAAGCAACTTCTTTCAGTCTTGCACTACTTAAATGATCTGTGGAAAAGTTATAATTAATCAGAAGATGTTTACCTTACCGCACAGCAAAACACCCAAACTAACTTTTTGGCCCGAATAAGTTTTCGCTGTTCTTCGGCGGCGGCGGCGGAAGGCCACCACTGATTTTAAGGTTCGCCGTGCATCCCGCTGTGCGACGGTTCCAAGCTGAGATCAGCTCCAGTCTCCTGAGAGCTGAGCGGTGTCCTGATCCTTCCTGACCTTGTCGCTGCTGCAGGGTGCCCTGTCACTGCCACCTGCCATGTAGCTGTGTGTGTGTGTGTGTGTGTGTGTGTGTGTGTGTGTGTGTGTGTGTGTGTGTGTGTGTCCACATGCACTCATACTTTAATGTGCTTAGACACAAGTTCAGTATATCAGTGTGTTTAAGGCAGAATGTGCCTAGTAGAAATCCCAGCATAATTAGAGAACCTAGTCAAGCTAGCAATGCTAGTACACTGGGATGCTGGTCTGCATACATCCATGCATGTGCTACGCAGCTCATAGGCCCCCTTTTCACCCGTTCGTTCTGTCTCTCGCACACGTGCATGAACATACACACCTATTCTATGTCAGTCTGATCCCCAATTCAGTGACAGCAAATATATGTACGCCTTGATGCCATTCTCCCTTTCTCTTGCCTCTTCATTCTCTCTCCCTCACTTTTTTATTTTTCCATTTTACAATCACACACACACACACACACACACACACACACACACACACACACACACACACACACACACACACACACACACACACACACACACACTATATTTCCCCCCCAAGTCCAAAACAAAAAAACAAAAAAAACACACGAAAATGCATGGGCTTGACAGCAAACAAACCGACATGAAGAGATTCCTGGCAGGCTGGAGGAGAGAGCGGTATCAAAGCTACGGGAATGATGTGCAGTACAGCGATTCCGCCAACATCAGCGCAGTTCGCGGCGAGAGAGGGAGCGGGGTATGCAGCATTCTATCAGACCTGAGCTGCTGGTAATTAGAACAGGCTCCGAGGAGAGACGGGCGGCGAAATTAATGCAAATGAATTCGCTGGCTCTTGCACTGGGCTCCCCAGCCTCACGCTTGTATAGAGTGCCTTCAAGACATGAAGCAGTGGCACAAACAGAGCGGGGGCACACATCAAACACGGAACAGCATGCACATGCCATCGTGCACATGCAAGCATGATGGACAAACACACATGCGTGCACACACACACGCAAACGGGCTGAAAATGTGCATGTGCAGGTTAGCACGCATACGCCCCAGTGAACATGCACCGACACACAAGAACGTGAAACGCACACATGGGAACACGCACACGGGCATCCACGCAACCGCACACACACGGTATACTAATCCCTGTAAATGCCAAAGTGTTGTCGCATAAAAGAGCGAGGGGTTGAAAACGCACACATCCACAGCATGTCCCACGGCGGAATAAACAAACCCCGTTTAATTGGTGTCAATTTGGGATGGAGTGATGATTCATCATGCAGAAATCCCCGGTGGAGTATTGGAAACCCAATCATTTCTAATCTATATGACCTTGACGGGGGGCCAGTTGGACCGAGTTAGAGCCGTCTCAACGCTCTCCGCAAGCATTGTCCGACGGACAGACAAAGTCAAGGCGTTGTGACTGACTTTACAACTTGGCGAAATCCACCAAAGTCAGATCACTCCGCTGATTACACTGTCTCACCCAGCGACGAATCTTTATGAAGCACTCAATTCTCCACAGCGGTCGTAAATCAGGCCACTATAAGCTTTCCGTCTCAGTGATGGCACACCAGAGACACTTATTTCCATACCACACTGCTCTGGTCAATAATTCCTATTCCCGTTACATCTCCCAGCGCAGCGTTTGATTTAGACGGGTCTACCTGCACCACCTCAGCTCATGTAGGCTCCCCCAGCGGTGTGCCAGTTTGAAAGCTTCACAGCGGTGACTGCATGGCTCTTCTCAAGGAGAACCGGGCCATGGGTGAAGGAGGGGAGGAGGGGGGGTGGGGGTTTTGGTCTTTCCAGGCCATTGCTGTAAATGAGTTTAATTAATACATCTCCCTCCCTATCTTAACCTGGCATCCAGGGCCAGCGGAGCCTTATTATAGGCTACATTATGCATATAATGTCTCCATTGAGACTGCTGTATGGAGAGCCCTGCACGGTACGCAGGGGGAACGGAACCTGTGATTATCAGCAGACAGGGCGCGTGTAAGGAAGGAGGAAGGGCTGAGTGGTGTTCAGTCTGAGATATAGGATAGTTGTTAAGGCGATATAGGGATAGAGAGAAGAAAAGACCTAGATGGAATGAGAGAGAGAGAGAGAGAGAGAGAGAGAGAAGAGAGAGATGTGTCTTCAGCAACACCTGCGGTCTGGACAGGCGGTCGTCTTGCGGTCAATGAGGTGAGTGCAGCCACAGCCCCCGGGTCAACATTAACATGGACCAATGACACGCCGGCACTTACCCTCCATCGCAGCAACACCTTGCTGTTCCGCTCCACTGACCGCACCTATCATACCGATCACAACACACACACACACCATGCACGTGCGCACACACACACACACACACACACACACACACATGCTATTCCAGGACTTTTTCCACACCCCTTTTCTCTCGTGCTATCTCGCTCTCTTCTCTACAGTCACACACACACGCGAGCGCATAGAGAACCTTAACAAATGCAGGAACAGATGCCCCACATCAAACTGTGGTTGCCCTCTGCTCCCCGTGTGCCTCCACTGAGACAGGGGAATACCATTAACCAAGATAAGACACTGCAGTCCTCTCCTGTCTCAACACACCCCACACACATGGCAGACACACGCTTCCCTACGCAGGCCAGAAAGCACACGTACAAACACACTTGTTCTGACTTCCGTGTTCACAGCAATACAAGAAATAAATAAATAAATAAAGGGAAAGGACATGCGATCACAACATTCCTATCTGCTCGAGTCCTGTATGCCCATGGCTAAAGATGACATTGTGGGCGTCCAGGTAGCATAGCGGTCTATTCCGTTGCCTACCAACACAGGGCTCTCCGGTTCGAATCCCCGTGTTACCTCCAGCTTGGTGGGGCGTCCCTACAGACACAATTGGTCATGTCTGCGGGTGGGAAGCCGGATGTGTGTATGTGTCTTGGTCACTGCACTAGCGCCTCCTCTGGTCGGTCGGTCGGGGCGCCTGTTCAGGGGGGAGGGGGAACTGGGGGGGAAATAGCTTGATCCTCCCATGTGCTACGTCCCCCTGGTGAAACTCCCCACTGTCAGGTGAAAGGAAGCGGCTGGCGATTCCACATGTATCGGAGGAGGCATGTGGTAGCCTGTAGCCATCCCTGGATCACCAGAGGGGGTGTAGCAGTGACCGGGACGGCTCGGAAGAGTGGGGTAATTGGCCGGATACAAATGGGGAGAAAAAGGGGCAAAAAACCCCCCCCCCAAAAGATGTTATTGTGATACATCACTGCTCAGAGCAATCTCTCTTTCTCTCTCTCACTCATCTCTCTCTCTCTCTCTCTCTCTCTTTGACTCACTCTCTCCTTATCTCTCTCATTCTATTACACACACACACACACACACACACACACACTCTTTATACATACACAGACTAACACAATCATATGTATTATAGATATTTACTATTATTTGGCAGGGCTTTGTTACCCTCCTGTAAGGCTTCCATACATATATGGATGTATATATCTTATAAGGATATATATCTTATAAGGATGTATATGTTATAAGGATATATATGTTATAAGGATATATATATTGTTAAGGCTATATATCTTATAAGGATGTATATCTTATAAGGCATATATATATCTTATAAGGATGTATATATCTTATATGGATGTGTATCTCTTATAAGGATATATATCTTATAAGGATGTATATGTTATAAGGATATATATCTTATAAGGATGTATATATTTATAAGGATATATAGCTTATAATGATTACCTTATAAGGATGTATATCTTATAAGGATATATATATTTATAAGGATATATATCTTATAAGGATGTATATTGTAGTGAATTCGGGGGGCAGGCAGTCCGGGAATCGTCGCCACAGCCAGGACACGAACCCGTGTCCTCCCACACCGCAAGCGACAACGTTAACCAGTCGACTAAAGGGTCCGACCCGTTAACCAAGGGCCAACGTGTCTACTTATCCATGCACGTTACAATATCTTATAAGGATGTGTATCTTATAAGGATGTATCTCTTATAAGGATATATATCTTATAAGGATGTATATATCTTATAAGGATGTATCTCATAAGGATGTACATATCTTATAAGGATGTATATCTTATAAGGATGTATCTTTTATAAGGATGTATATCGTATAAGGATGTATAATCTTATAAGGATGTATATATCTTATAAGGATGTATCTCTTATAAGGATATATATCTTATAAGGATGTATATATCTTATAAGGATGTATCTCTTATAAGGATGTATATCTTATAAGGATGCATATCTTATAAGGATGTATCTCATAAGGATGTATACATCTTATAAGGATGCATATCTTATAAGGATGTATACATCTTATAAGGATGTATATCTCATAAGGATGTATACATCTTATAAGGATGTATACATCTTATAAGGATGTATATCTTATAAGGATGTATACATCTTATAAGGATGTATCTCTTATAAGGATGTATACATCTTATAAGGATTTGAGCAGCTACTATGTTGAGTGAAGGGGAGAACTAGACATTTACAGACCCTCTCACTTTCATATTCTGCAGATAGGTATGTACACACAGATGTCCCAAGACAGACACATCAACTCAGAGACATGCAAAAATACAGACAGACATTCACAATCAACCACGCACAAGCATGTGTCATTATAAACATACCAGCACAAAAGAAATCCACGCACACACATACATATGCATATTTGCACAATGGAAAACATATTATTCCCAATACTGGGCTCTCACAGTGAAAAACAAGGTGCAACAGACGTTGCATGTAAAAAAAAAAAAAAAAAAAAAACTTGTTTGGATGTGCACATTTTAATAAATAAAAATAAAAAAAGTCCCACAAGTGTGTTCCTCCATAAACAATAAGGAGAGAATGGCCATAACTTAAAAAGCTGTGACATTTAGGGAGAACTATAAATAGAGCGCGAGTACTCTATTGAGGAACAGTGGCTGGCCGCAGGGTCAGCAGGAGATCAGACTGAATAAACATCAGAAAGAAAGAGAGAGAGAGCGGGGGGGGGGGGGGGCAGAGACAGACAGAGAGAGAATGAGAGAGACAGAGGGAAACGGACAAACAGGAAGTGGGAGCACAGGGTTGACGTTCTCGGCCACAAATTAAACAGTTCTCTCATCTGATGGTGGACGGGTCAGACACACAATCACTTAGCTTTCCAGACACACACACAATACATACACACACACAGGCAGAGGACAGAAGGATGGAGAAAGGGTTTAGGGATAATGCTTCACTTTTTAGCTGACGGACATCAATCCATCATTGCTTATGCTGTCTACTGTCTCCTTGACAGGGTCCGGATAGACCCCTGTCTTAGAGATTACATGACTGAAGGAACCGCAGTAGATAAAAAAAGGCACTATTGCTCGACTGACAGCAATGCAGTGTCCTTGATCTTGTGGCTATAACAGACTCTGAATATACCCGGGCCAAATATATATATATGACACAGGATCACCTAACACTGCAAACATGTCAAAAACATGCAGAGTAATATGCAAATGCAAGACTAAAACCCTTTATAGAAACTCAATATTAAAAGGTAGGTCAGCACACTATGATGGAGGGGCAGCTATGTGTGCAGTTATATTTAGCCGTGCAGGAGAATGGTCAGATAGCCATTAGCCAGCAACATTTCATGACTATTCAAAAGCCATTTAGAGGACAAACACTCCCAGACACTTACAGCTATTAGCCGCCATTGACAGCCGTGCATAATCACATCGAGTGATGTGCAGACGAGCCTTATTAAGCTAGCTCCAATAGGACGGACATCCATCTAGCAGATGATGCAAAAATACATCACCCGATTCGTAAGAATAAATGCACATCTGCACAGAAGGACAGGTACACACATGCATATAAAAACCATACATACACACAAGGCACCTGCAAATACACACAACAGGGGCACATATTCATCCTAACTCTCTCCTGTCTCTGTCCTACACACAAAAACACAAATGGCGGCAGCAGTGAACAAAATCAAAAAGAACCAATGACGCACACAAACATCAACGGTTCACAGCGAGGAGACTGGAAAAGAGGCACCTATGCACGCACTGACTTTCCCTGTGGCAAAAGCTTTCATGCTAAGAAGCGACACGAGGGAGGGTGACAACCCCTGCCCTCCGCCTCACCCATCTTTCGGCTTGTCTACAACCATGACTAAAAGAGCCACTAACCCCTGACACAATAACCCCTGAAAAAAGACACAACAACCAGAAAAGACTCTCAGCGAATCTTGCTAAAAGGGTCAGTTGCTCTAAGGTCATAAAATTTTAAAAGGGAAAAAGATAATATTCTGTTTCAGCTGTGACCGAGGAGACGGCAAAGGGAGGGGGTGGGGGTGGGGGTGGGGTGCTAAGGACAGGACCTCGGCCTTAATGTGGTTTGTAATTGTAAGTGTTGGTCTTTAATAAAAGCCCAGAGTATTTGGTCAGGCTAATAGACTGTGCTCTCTAAATCCTGCCTGCCATGCATTATTCAACAGCCATTAGCTATTGGCTCATCTGGGAGGCTTTATGAGTCCCATCATCGGCTGGGACCAGCGGTCGGTGCACGCGGGTGTAGTAGCGGTGGTGGAGGGGGTGATGGAGAAGGAGGACTGGGTAGAATTAACTGTGGAAGGTAAAAGGCTGGAGCCGCAAATACAGGTACGGATGGAGGAAGGGGGGGAGGTTAAAAAGGACCGAAAAGGGAAAAGAATCAAAGAGAGTGGCGAGACGCGGCGTAGGCTGAGGCCTGTGATATGGAAATGACTACCCGGGGTGGGGGGAGGACAGATTGGTGGGTTGAGAAATGTCTGGATAAAAGCCAGAAGCAGGAGAGTTGGATGGGGCGACGGATGGGAGGGTAAAGGCGTAGGTGACGTATGGAAAAAGGAATGGGAGGAGAACCCTGAGTGTGTGTGAGTTTTGTGCAGAAGGTGAAAAAAGGGAATTGATGCATAGAAGGCAAAACAAAATGGTTTCTAGAGAAGGACATGAATGGAAACGAGAGCATGGGAGGGAAAACCTGAGGTCAGAGGGAGGCTGGGGAGAGAGACTGGTGGAAAGGATGTGTGGGGTAGCGGGGTGTGGTTTAGCATGGGCTGAAAGCGGAGAGAGAGAGAAAGAGAGAGGGGGCACGTTCGCCAGAGAGCAGATGTTTCTGGTGGTAGGGAGGCCGATTAGCGACCAGCCTCAGGTGTGCCTAATTGACACGCTATGCTTTATACAATGCAGTGAAGCTGGGTCCTGGACTGATGCTGACATGAACACAGGTGGACACAACGAGCGAGAGAGAGAGAGAGAGAGAGAGAGAGGAGAGAGAGAGAGAGAGAGAGAGAGAGAGAGAGAGAGAGAGAGAGAGAGAGAGAGAGAGAGAGAGAGAGAGAGAGAGAGAGAGAGAGAGAGAGAGAGAGAGAGAGAGAGAGAGAGAGAGAGAGCGAGCGAGCGAGAGAGAGAGAGAAAGCAAGCCAGTCGCCGCTCTGCAGCAGAGGAAGCAATGGCGCCAGCACCTGAGCGTGCCGGCCATACGGCGAGCACGCACGAGCAGAGACATTCAAATCAATAAATCCTGTGTTCCGCATAAACTGTGTGTTCCTTTCAGCAACCCCCCCCCCCCCATGGCAACAGCTTGTCACAATGTGGAAATAGTCAAAAGGATGTGGAAATGCGGTACGAAAGAGAGACGCCAGCCTGAAGTGGCATTTTCTGTTGGCCGGGAACATAAATGTCAGCCCCCCACCCCTTTCAACCTTTTCCTCTTTTCATTTCCCTCACCTCCATCTCAACCCCGTCCCTCTCCTTCCACTACAGCTCCCGTCTCCCTCCTCAATATGCCCTTCTCTCCCTCGCCTCTCCCTCGCTTTCCCCAGAGGAGTGCCAGCGGTAATTTTACTTTCAGACGAGAGAAGGCCAAGGAACACATGGGATGCCGGCTGCTCTGTTACCCAGGTGCTGCTGGCCAATGGAACGCTCGCCAAGACTTAAGTGTGTGTGTGTGTGTGTGTGTGTGTGTGTGTGTGTGTGTGTGTGTGTGTGTGTGTGTGTTGTGCGTGCGTGCGTGCATGCGTGTGTGTGTGTGTGTGTGTGTGTGTGTGTGTGTGTGGATAAAGGTGTGCTTGTGCACATGTCTACGTGTCTGTCAGTGGGTAATGGGTGTTTAGCAGGTCTGCCAGACCTGTCCCATTCACTGCTCTCCTAGCTACCAGGTTCTCCTGACCCTCTGCTGCAGCCCAAGGGCACACTCCTCCCTGTCTCTAATTAAAACACAGCCCTGGCGCGTGCACACACACACACACACACACACACACACACACACACACACACACACACACACACACACACACACACACACACACACACACACACACACAAACACATATACCGCAGTCCTGCAGCTCAAAATAACCTTAAAAGGAACAAGTCGAGTCATCATCTACCTGCACTCAACACCTCGGTCCCACTTCTCACTCTGGCGACTAAAACCAGAGGCTTCGTGATGAAGATACATGGAATTTGAAGAAGTTTCGGCAGTTGGAGACGACGATGACGCGGAGGGATATTTTATTTACCGCGTGTCCTTCATGCAACGGTGTATTACTGCTGCACCACTGTTATATCTATCAAAGGAACTGTTGGGAGAATTTTATTCTCGTCTCAGTCACTGGAGGGCACAAAGAACTGCCCGGCAACTGTCAGCATGGCAATGGTCCATTCACCACTCTGGCAGCCAATAATGTGTTTCCATGCTCATTCACTTCCACATCACACGAGAGGACAAACGCATTGCACTTCTATAGTACTCCTCAAAACCAAGTCACAGCGTGCTTTACATAAATATAATGAGATACAGGACATACTAAATTAAACATTTTTAAAAGAAAACCAATACATCAAATACAAAATAAATTTGATAATGTATGAGTGGTAAAATGCGGGTTCATTTTCAATGGCTAAAAAAGCAGTTCTGTAAGAGTGCGTTTTTAGTAAAAGTTCGCCGGTTTGATCTCCGGCAGGTTGTTCCAAAGCCTGAAGGCCCTGACAGAGAAGTCCTGCCTGCCCTTTGTCTTTAATCTATACATCAGAAGGGCCGGGCGCACTGCGATGCGACTTACTCGGGGTTACAAAGGTCAGTGATGTAGCTGGGGGCCAGCCCCAGCAGAGACTTAACAGTAATTGGGAAAATGTTAAAATCAATCCAAAATGGAAGGAGCAATGAAGATGTTAATACGCTCCTCTCTTGCACCTTGTTAAAAGTCTCCTTACAGCCTCCTGCACGAGCCACAGACAGGATGGGGACTCGACTGAGGCAAGGATGCAATGATTTGCAGTATCCAAGTGACAAAAAATAAAGGCATAATTTGCTTTCTCCGGGTCGGCAGGAGATAAAAAAAAGACCTTTTTTAAAAAAATATTTTCAGCTAGTAAAAACAATATTGATTTTTTTTATTTTCATTTTTTTTATTTGAGATACTTTATTGATCCCCGTGGGGCAATTCTCCTTCTGCATTGAACCCGTCCTCGCCGTGTAGCTAGGAGAAATGAGCAGCCGCAATGCAGTGCCTGAGGACCAACGCCAGTTCTTCTTTCCGTTGCCTTGCTCAGGGGCACACACAGGAGTATTAACCCTAATGTGCATGTGTAATGTGCACATCTTTTTTTGATTGATAACCATTTTGACGTATTCCTTAAAATTAATCTCAATATCAAAGATTACCCCGAAGCTCTTTGCAACCAACTTGATGTTTGATTAGATTAAGGGAATTTGATGGGCCAACA
>NC_079211.1:16404748-16499748 GCF_029633865.1 Lampris incognitus
CAGGCCGTCCGCGGCGGCTCCGGATAACAGGGGCCGGAGTGTCTGTGGGAGGCATTGACGCGGGCCTGTGGAGGTCGGCCTGAGGAGCAGAAGAGGCAGCTCGGGCCTCCACGGGGGGAGGAGGCAGAGCCGGGGGACGACCGCGACGAGGAGGTTGGGCTAACTCCAACGGCTGCGTCAAGTCCAGGTGTGCGGGTTTAACTCGGTCCACTGAAACATGCTCGGCCGTGCCCCCAAAATCCACCACCAGGTGCTTAGTTCCCCGTTCCAGGACGCGGAAGGGGCCGTCATAAGGGGGTTGCAGAGGGGGGCGGTGTGCGTCGTGACGGTTGAACACGTAGTCCGCTGACTGCAGACCTGGGGGCACCTGGGACACCGGAGCGCCGTGTTGGGCGGTAGGGACGGGTGTGAAAGCTCTGACCCCGTCCAGCAAGGAGGCTCGTTGGTCCACAGCTGACCAGGGACGCGTTGCATTGGGCATGAAATCGCCTGGGACTCGCAGCGGCGTGCCGTACACCAGCTCCGCAGAGGAGGCTTGTAGGTCTTCCTTCGGGGCGGTCCGCAGGCCCAGCATGACCCATGGGAGCTTGTCAACCCAGTTGCAGTCCTTGAGAGTAGCCCGAAGCGCAGCCTTCATGGACCGGTGGAAGCGCTCACATAGGCCGTTCGCCTGAGGGTGGTAGGCGGTAGTGCGATGAAGCTTGACGCCCAGAGCCTCACCCACAGCATTCCATAGCTCTGAGGTAAACTGTGGCCCACGGTCAGATGAAAGGTCGGAAGGCGTACCGAAACGTGAGACCCACGACCCAATAAAAACCCGGGCCACATCAGCAGACGTCGTGGATGCCAGGGGAACAGCTTCAGGCCAGCGCGTAGTCCTGTCCACCACAGTGAAGAGGTAGGTGAACCCATGGGAGGGGGGTAGGGGACCAACCAGGTCGACGTGGACATGGTCAAATCGTCTCTCCGGCACTGCGAAGCGTTCCAGGGGCGCCTTAATGTGGCGGTGTATCTTAGCCCGCTGACAGGCAACACACGAGTCGGCCCACGCTTTCACGTCTCTCTTAAGTCCCTCCCACACAAACTTAGCAGAGGTCAGGCGCACGGATGGCTTACCGCCTGGATGAGAGAGGCCATGCACAGCTTCAAATACGGGGCGTCTCCAGCTGTGCGGGACGATGGGCCTGGGCTGTCCTGTGGAGACGTCACACAGGAGGGTGACACCTGTGTCGCTGAAAGGAACGTCCTGCAGGCGGAGCCCCGTGTCGGAGGCCCGGAGACGGAGGATGCTCGGGTCCGTGGCCTGGTCAGCAGCCATCTGTGCATAGTCAAGGCCTAGGTGGACCGCTCCAATCACTGCCCTAGACAGGCAGTCAGCTACCTGGTTAGACTTACCAGCGACGTGCTGGATGTCGGTAGTGAATTCCGAAATGTAGGAGAGTTGTCGCTGCTGGCGAGCAGACCATGGCTCGGCCGTCTTGGACATGGCAAACGTGAGGGGCTTGTGGTCCACGTACGCAGTAAACTCGCGGCCCTCTAGCAGGAAACGGAAATGCCGGACGGCGAGCCAGAGACCGAGGAGTTCCCTGTCAAAAGTACTATACTTGCGCTCTCGGGGTGTAAGCTGGCGACTGAAAAAGGCCAAAGGCTGCCAAGCCCCCCCCACCCACTGTTCGTGAACCGCACCAACAGCATAGTCCGATGCATCCGTGGTTATGGAAATAGGCGCTGTAGGTGAAGGATGCGCTAGCAGGGTAGCCTGGGAGAGCGCAGCTTTAGTCTCGGTGAACGCACAGTCCCGCTCTGCTGTCCAGTCGACCGCCTGGTTGGGGGACATGCCTTTCAGCGCCTCGTACAGTGGCCGGATGATAAAGGCGGCTCGAGGAATGAAGCGGTGGTAGAATGTCACCATCCCGATGAACTCCCTGAGCGCACGAGCTGTTTGGGGGCGCGGAAAGGCCGCCACCGCTTCCACCTTTGAGGGCAGGGGGACTGCCCCGTCCCCAGTGATGCGGTGCCCGAGGAAATCAATGGCTGTCAGCCCGAACCGGCACTTCGCCGGGTTGACGATCAGCCCATGCTGGCTGAGGCGTGTGAAGAGGGCATGAAGATGGGACAGGTGTTCTTCCTCGGAGGCGCTGGCGATGAGTATGTCGTCCAAATAGACGAAGATGAAAGGAAGGCCACGGAGCACTGAATCCATCAGCCGCTGAAAGGACTGGGCCGCGTTTTTGAGTCCAAATGGCATTCGTAGGAATTCAAATAGGCCGAATGGGGTTGTCACCGCTGTCTTGGGGATGTCTGAGGGGTGCACGGGAACTTGATGATAACCACGGACCAGGTCGACTTTTGAGAAGACGCATTTGCCAGACAGGTTTGCAGAAAAGTCCTGGATATGCGGGACAGGATAGCGGTCAGGCGTGGTGGCGTCATTTAGTCGGCGGTAGTCCCCGCATGGGCGCCAACCTCCATCAGGCTTAGCGACGATGTGGAGTGGGGACGCCCACGGGCTGTCAGAGCGGCGGATGATCCCCATGCGTTCCAGGTGCTCGAACTCAGACTTGGCAATGGCGAGTTTGGCGGGGTCGAGACGCCTGGCTCTGGCGTAGACCGGGGGCCCCTTCGTAGCAATGTGATGCTCCACCCCATGCTTAGCGGTGGGTGCAGAGAAGGTAGGCTGGGTGAGGTCAGGGAACTCAGCGAGGAGGCGGGTGAACTTGTCTGCCTCTGAGAGAGAGTTGGCTAGACCTGCATAGGCCGCTTCCCTCCGCGTACATGCGAAGGAGGAGAAGGTTAAGGCATCGACCAGACGGCTGTTCTGAATGTCCACTAGCAAACCGTAAGCGCACAAAAAATCAGCTCCGAGGAGGGGAAGCGTTACATTGGCCATGACGAACTCCCACGTGAAACGTTGTCCACCAAAACACAGTTCTACAGACCGCACGCCGTAGGTGTGGATAGGGCTGCCGTCAGCCGTCGCCAACTGGGGGCCCCGCTCCCCGCCCATGATGTCGACGTCAGTAGCAGGGAGCACGCTTCTCTGTGCGCCCGTGTCACAAAGAAATCGCCGACCGGAGATGGTGTCGAGGATGAAGAGTAGCCTGCTCGTATCGCCAACACTCATGGCCACTACTGAGTGTTGGCCCTCTCGTTTCCCGTCGGCCTGTAGTTGCAGGGGGAACGGCACCGTTTAGCTTTCGCACCAAATCGAGCGTGGTACATACAGAGTCCAGAGGGCTTGTAGCGGTCTGATGCTGTGGCGCCACCGTCGGGCCACGCCCGCGATGTCGGCGGGGGGCCAGTGAAGGTAGGAGCCAGCACCCCGGCATGGGAGGAACGTTGTGTAGCGACGAAGAATCGGTCAGCCTCCTTTGCCAGCTCACGGGGATCAGTGATGGTGGAGTTAGCGAGCGCAGTCTGGACGTGGGGCGGCATGTTGCGCAGAAACAGCTCCATAAACAGGAAACATGGCTTTTCTTGACCCAGTAGGTTTAACATCCTGCTCATTAGCTCCGATGGTTTGCCATCTCCCAAGCCCTGAATTGCGAAGAGGCGACGTGCTCTCTCCGTTGCTGACAGTTCAAAAGTTTCAAGGAGGAGATGTTTAAGTGCGGCGTATTTACCATCGGCCGGTGGGTTGGTTATGAAACCGCTTATCCTGGAAGCCGTAGCGCACCCCAGCGCTGCCACTACGTAGTAGTACCTGGTCTCGTCTGCTGTTATGTCTCTGAGCGCGAACTGCGCCTCAGCCTGCGCGAACCATGTAGCCGCGGAAGACTCCCAAAACTCCGGCAGTTTAATTGCAACGGCGTTCGTAGCCATAATGTGTGTGGTTTCAGAAAACTTATCCGAAAACCGACGTCGGGGTCACCAGTGTAGAGCCGAAGTAACGGAGAAGACCGTAGGTTCACACTTTAGCCGTGTAGGCAACTTTCTTTAATCACGGTAAATCAGCGAGACAAACAAAACCCACAGCTCGACTGAGCGGAGGTGGCAAGAATAACCAGAAAACTGGCTGGACAACCATAACTTAACCCTGCGTTAACCTGCCAGGGCAACCATGACTTAACCCTTAGTTCCTGGGTTGAATTCTGTCCCCAATACGTGTCCACCACAATATCAAGAAAAAATATTCCTCTGTTTCTCAGCTATTCCCCCCCCCCCGCTAATTTCTCCAAAGCCAACTGCATCAAAAAACAAGGTAATACACACTGACTGTGTATAAACGTAATACACACTGGAAGGGATGCATCCTCCTCCTCATCCTTTCCGATATTATGGTTAATGATTGCATTCATTTTTTCACGACTCTACAACAATTAGCCATGGACCAATGTTCAAAACATCCAATATCATTCATATTTGATCAAAACACAATGATAATTAATCATAATTATTACATTACTTCCATCGCCAACTACCATCGATTTGAATAAGCTAAGCACAAGAGTTGGGAAAATTAATACACTAGTCTGTTATTGTTTAGAGATTGAAAACATAATTAAACCAACAGACTTCATGAAATGAATATTCTTTTTGTATTACTGCAGTGTGGGCATGAATTCATTTATGCTAAGATTCACAAAAAACCTGTAAAATTGTATTTCATTATTGTTTTTTAAACAAAAAAACAATAAAAAACTTAAAGTTGCAGGAAAAGTTTTGAAAATCTTGGAAGTATTTCCCACTCTTCATATTTGCTCCCCTCCTCAGTATCAAGCACAGTACATGGTTGCGGCCTTGATAAAACGAAAGGAAGGAGACGACAAAGCGATAACCTCCATCGAAAACATCGTCAATAACACGAGGGGGCGTCGCCCCTCTTTTATCGCAGCCCTGTTACCGTTGTTACGCTCAAGTAAAGCACGAGCAAGTAAATCAATATGAACGATTAGCAGCAAATGAATGCGAATGAACGGAAACGTGCTACTGCTTCCGGGGCAGGGAGGAGACGAGCCCTGTGGGTGTCTCAACCATAGACATATAAAGAGTAGACGCCGCATCGACCGCTACTGCCTATTGGCGCTGACGAGCCGTGGGGCCGCCATCTTGGACCGGTCACCCGCTCCACTCAAGTGTAATGTGTTTGGCAGGCGCAATGAACTGTCAGCGCAGTTAATCAATCATAACTCGCTGAATACTGTCGCGGTTTTTCTATAGCCCGGATAACTATGGATGGGGGCGGGGACTTTTAGGTGCGACAAACCGGGCTTCACCACCGTTAGCTAGATAGCTGCGCCAATGCTAGGGCTAGCCTGCTAGTTAGCTAGTTAGCCGTGTGCTAATGGGTTAGCAAGCTCACCTTGGGACCAGGGCTGGTGATGGAACAGGGCGGCTGAGCTTTAGGCGGGGCGGGAGATGGATGGCTGCTCTCCGGGGTGCGGGTCTCTCTCTCTCTCTGTACTCTGGCTCCGGTGTGACCGGGTGAAGGTCTCTCTCAGTCTCTCTGGGAAAGCTCTCGGGGGTAGTCAGCTAGCTACAGGTACCGAGGCAGTCTGCTGCTAACACTACCACTGCTAGCCACCGTATCTACTGTCTAGCCCAGGATACGCTAGGTTTCCCTGCTCTATCCCACGCTACGGTGACAGTCTACGATATGGTTACTAAACAGTTCTGGCGCTTTGTCTCTCCCGCGGTGTCTAATATAGTTGCGTCTGTGACAGCGCGAGCTAACCTGTGATTGGTCCTCTAGCTGCACGAGCCCAGTGCAACATTCCAAGTACATCCCCAGGCATTTCCCACTACACTGCCCCCCTCCAGCACTGTTGAGTCCCTTCAACATAAATGAACAACAGACTACAAAGATCAGTCTGATTAATCTAACACGATAAACGGGACAGAACACCCGCGAAATGAACTAGGCCCGGAACAAAGGGCGTCAAACAAATGTGGGTGGTCGCTATCCATACTGGACTCTTGTGACTAGCCTAGTAACCCCCAAGTCAACTAGTCACGTCCGTCAAAGTTAGTCTAGGAGCCAGGCGGGCCTCCGGATTGGCCGGCCCCGTCTGGTGGTGTACGGGAGATGGGACTCAGCGGCGTCGGCTTCGTCTCCTTCTGGGTCAGGGGCGTTGGACTGCCCGCCCGGAGCACAGGCTGCTGTCCCACGACGTTGGGTGATTGTCGACTCGCCTGAAGAGTAGCTGGCAGCAGTGGGTTGGAGCGCTGGAACCGAGCCGGGGAGCCTGGTGTGCTGGGTCCTCCATCGTCGTTTGCGTGGAACAGGTCCTCCAGCCGGAGATCAAGGTCTTCATCGATCTCCTCCTGCTCTGTCACTCCTTCGTACTCCTCTGTTCTCTGCGCCCCCGGCTCCTCCATGTCAGCAGCGGGAGGACCTCCTTCAGGTGTTTCCTGCGGCCCTATGGCTGGTGCTGGAGCAGACAACAGAGCATGGCGCCTGTCATCTGTGCCCCAGATCTTCACCAGGCAGTCATCTGAGCCCGTGAAAATGCGTCGCCCGGTGCGGTCGAAGGTGACACAGTAGACAGAGGAGAGATGTCCCAGAATCCTCTTGTGCATCTTCATGTGCTGGTAGACAGCTGTAGGCAGTAGCTGGCGTAGACGGTAGGAGCCATTGAGCCGACGCCCATTGCTCGTCTCCACGATATTGGGTGGACTCCCATAGATAATAGGAGGCTCTGGGGGTCGTCCACAGTGCAGAGCAGCCAGCGCTGAGCCCTTCCACACAACATGCTTGCAGCTCTTGTTGGTACGCAGGAGGTTCTGCCTGCCGGCTCCCAGGATGCTGTGGAGACCAGGCACGCTGGCAGGAACCTCTTTCTCCAGCAGTGGACATACTCTAGAACACACTTGGAGTAGGTGGTCTGGGCTGATGTGCCTGTGCAACTTCACCTTGTTAATGTTGTCGATGCCACTGGCCAGGGTCTTGAGCTCGGGGGTGCTCATGCTGTCTCCTACCGGCGGAGGACTTGGAGAGCTATCGCGACGCCGCTCGTCTTCCCATGCTACTCGCCGGATTCTCCCTTTTCCTTCAACCTCTCGCCCCAGCGTCGCTTTAAAGTCATACTCGCGTGCCTCAACCTTCCTGATTGCTTCAGCTAGTGTTTTGGGTTCTGCCCCCAGGACTTCATACGCAATGTTTTGGTTCTTCAGCCCGCGCAGAAAGGCTTCTCTAGTGTAGGCCTCCTGCAGTGTAACACCAACCTGCGGGTATGCCAGTGTGACAAGTCTCCTCACTTCCTCGCCAAACTCATAGAGGGTCATCTCTCTGGCCTGCTTAACCTCGCTGAGTTTACGGCGCGCAGTTCCCTCAGGCAGCTCTTTACCGTAGCGGCGGCGTAACTGGGTGATGAGCGCGTGGTAGTCATCTTTTATCGGAGCCGGCTGCGCGATGACAAAAGACATGGCGTTGTCCCTCAGTCGGAGATACAAGGCGTCCAAACAGGTCTCGTCGGTCCAGCCCCTCTTTCTCGCCATCCGTTCGAATGGTCCAACGAAACTATCCCAGTCACCCTTACCATCAAAAGTGGCGAGGAGCTTGATGTCATTTTCGTGTCCTCGGTCGGGACCTTGTGAGCTTCGGTTGCCGCTCCGACTTTGAAGGTCTCCTGTCTGGCTCTGTTGACCTCTAGAGGAACCTGCCTGCCCTCCAACGCTGTCATCCAGCAGGTTTCGGCCGCCGTTGCTGTCCAGGGACATTTGGCCACCCTGCATCCCGTCGGGGGGTGGTACTGCAGTCGCTCCATTTTTTCCACCATGACCGATCGGAGTGCTGGTAAGTGGTGCGGGCTCACTGGGTCCATTTCCTGTATAGCGCAGGGCTGCTGGGGCCGCTTTGCTGCTCGGCCTGGCTGGCGTCTCCTCGTTGCGCCGGTCGCTCAAGTTAGCCACTGCGGCCATAGCTGCTGGCAACAGGTGATCAGCGCCGTCTCGCTGTCTGGCCCCTGGGTTCTCCCGGGCCGGGGTGAACTGCGAGAGTAGGCTCATGTCTTGCACCGTTCTGCTAGTTCGTTCTCCGAGCACAGCCCCTGCCGACCCTACACCACTATCGCTTTGAGGGCTACTAGGAGAAACCCCTTGCTTCACTACTTGAGCGATGGGCGACAAACCGGGAGGCTCACCTTGGATATCTGAACGATGACGGGCCCAATCGGTGCGCTGAATGGGAGGTGTGGGGGGACGAGATCGCTTAGCCACCGCTTCCGCTAGTCCATCGATACACGCTGTGAGGGCCTCCATCTGCATCTCTATCTGGCGTTGCATCTTAACCTGGGTCTGGCGTTCCATGTTTTCCATCTGGCGTTGCATCTGAACCTGGGTCTGGTTCATGGTTTCCATCTGCGCCAGGAGGAGCTTCATCCAGGCGTGCTCTCCGGGGTCTTCTGTCCCCACACCAGCACCATCCAGACTCAACTCAGACTGTTCTTTTACATTTTCTTTGTCCTGTGACATTTTTATTTTTCCACTGATTTACGTTTGGGTTCCACTTCATAAAGAAGTTTCTTATTCACTTTTTTCGTTGGGGTTCTACTTCACGAAGAAGTACAAAATGGCTTCTTGCTAGCTGGGTTAGCTCACAGTGTGCAGGCTGAATTATGCCGCCATGTGACCGGGGCAGGATCCTCCGGTGTTGAGATTATGGCGAATCCCAACCTTTTATCCCCCTTCTGACACCACTTGTCGCGGTTTTTCTATAGCCCGGATAACTATGGATGGAGGCGGGGACTTTTTGGTGCGACAAACCGGGCTTCACCACCGTTAGCTAGATAGCTGCGCCAATGCTAGGGCTAGCCTGCTAGTTAGCTAGTTAGCCGTGTGCTAATGGGTTAGCAAGCTCACCTTGGGACCAGGGCTGGTGATGGAACAGGGCGGCTGAGCTTTAGGCGGGGCGGGAGATGGATGGCTGCTCTCCGGGGTGCGGGTCTCTCTCTCTCTCTGTACTCTGGCTCCGGTGTGACCGGGTGAAGGTCTCTCTCAGTCTCTCTGGGGAAGCTCTCGGGGGTAGTCAGCTAGCTACAGGTACCGAGGCAGTCTGCTGCTAACACTACCACTGCTAGCCACCGTATCTACTGTCTAGCCCAGGATACGCTAGGTTTCCCTGCTCTATCCCACGCTAAGGTGACAGTCTACGATATGGTTACTAAACAGTTCTGGCGCTTTGTCTCTCCCGCGGTGTCTAATATAGTTGCGTCTGTGACAGCGCGAGCTAACCTGTGATTGGTCCTCTAGCTGCACGAGCCCAGTGCAACATTCCAAGTACATCCCCAGGCATTTCCCACTACAATACCAAACTGATTTCCACGCCTTTTTTGTTGCTGAAAACGTCATACATGTAGCTATGATACAGGACACATGGTTTGATGTATTTTAATATTCATAGTTGGCTTAACAGTGGAGGTATGCACTGGAGAGAAGAGGAATGAAAGTCAGTAGGAGCAAGACGGAATACCTATGCGTGAATGAGAGAGAGGACAGTGGAATGGTCAGGATGCAAGGAGTGGAGGTGACAAAGGCATTTGAGTTTAAATACTTGGGGTCAACTGTCCAAAGTAACGGGGAGTGCAGTAGAGAGGTGAAAAAGAGAGTGCAGGCAGGTTGGAGTGGGTGGAGAAGTGTGTCAGGAGTGATTTGCGACAGAAGGGTATCAGCAAGAGTTAAAGGGAAAGTTTACAAGATGGTTGTGAGACCAGCTATGTTATATGGTTTGGAGACAGTGGCACTGACGAAAAGACAGGAGGCGGAGCTGGAGGTGGCAGAGTTGAAGATGCTAAGATTTTCACTGGGAGTAACGAAGAAGGACAGGATTAGGAACGATTATATTAGAGGGACCGCTCAGGTTGGACGGTTTGGAGACAAAGCAAGAGAGGCAAGATTGAGATGGCTTGGACATGTGTGGAGGAGAGATGCTGAGTATATTGGGAGAAGGATGCTGAATATGGAGCTGCCAGGGAAGAGGAGAAGAGGAAGGGCAAAGAGGAGGTTTATGGATGTGGTGAGGGAAGACATGCAGGTGGCTGGTGTGACAGAGGAAGACGCAGAAGACAGGAAGAAATGGAAACGGATGATCCGCTGTGGCGACCCCTAACGGGAGCAGCCGAAAGTAGTAGTAGTAGTAGATAGTTGGCTTAACAGTAATAGACTATTCTGATATATGATATGTGTGACGTATGATAGGTAGCTACCGTATTGTTCTGAATATAAGACGGGGTTTTTATCCTGGAAATACGTATGAAAAAGTGGGGGTCGTCTTACATTCGAGGTCTAGACTTTTGAATGTCAATATACATTCTCACTCAGTCAGATTTGTTTCAAGACCGTTCTAAAATTAGACCACTTCGATGGTTAATGCAGTTATTGAAAAGTTGAAATGGTTATTTTTTCACTGTGAGATGGATAGTCTCAATAGACTACAGTTTATTTTCATTTGTATGCTATTTAAATACCATAAGTCATTCATTTACAAATGTATTTACATTTTTTTATTTAAATGGGAAAATTTCACCTAAAATATATTGAAAACATAATTTTATTTAAAAGCTGTTAAACAGACTACCTTGTTTTATTCAATGTGTTTTTATTATCATTATTTTCAAATATAATGTTTTTCTTTATAAAACCAATATTTGCTCTTCAAAAAGTATTTTTCCAAAAATGAGTCTTGAAAGGGGGGGGGTCGTCTTATAATCAGGGTCGTCTTATATTCGGAACAATACGGTATTTAGCAAAACACTCACTATAAATATATATACACACACACACACGCTAAAATATGATAGAGAGGCAGAAGCAGATAGTGGCAGTAAAGTCAGCTATTTTAATAAGTTGAAGAAACAATATATGATTAGGCTATATAAACAATATATGAACACATTATATATCTACAGTATATATAACAATATATGTTATATATCAGAGAAAATGAAAATATATATAAATCCCCGCCCCAAACCATATTTACACATGTACAAAGTTGCTTACATAGGTGACCAGTACATTACACACAATGGACAAACGTAAACACTGACAACAACACAAAATATTTACATGTGAGGGTAGGAAGTATACCGTGTGTGTGTGTGTGTGTATAATAAAGTGGTATAATACTGTAATTATATCCAATAGTATGATGTAATAATAAAAAATAAATACAGATATACACTACCGTTCAAAAGTTTGGGATCACCCAAACAATTTTGTGTTTTCCATGAAAAGTCACACTTATTCACCACCATATGTTGTGAAATGAATAGAAAATAGAGTCAAGACATTGACAAGGTTAGAAATAATGATTTGTATTTGAAATAAGATTTTTTTTACATCAAACTTTGCTTTCGTCAAAGAATCCTCCATTTGCAGCAATTACAGCATTGCAGACCTTTGGCATTCTAGCTGTTAATTTGTTGAGGTAATCTGGAGAAATTGCACCCCACGCTTCCAGAAGCAGCTCCCACAAGTTGGATTGGTTGGATGGGCACTTCTTTGAGCAGATTGAGTTTCTGGAGCATCACATTTGTGGGGTCAATTAAACGCTCAAAATGGCCAGAAAAAGAGAACTTTCATCTGAAACTCGACAGTCTATTCTTGTTCTTAGAAATGAAGGCTATTCCATGCGAGAAATTGCTAAGAAATTGAAGATTTCCTACACCGGTGTGTACTACTCCCTTCAGAGGACAGCACAAACAGGCTCTAACCAGAGTAGAAAAAGAAGTGGGAGGCCGCGTTGCACAACTGAGCAAGATAAGTACATTAGAGTCTCTAGTTTGAGAAACAGACGCCTCACAGGTCCCCAACTGGCATCTTCATTAAATAGTACCTGTTAGAGCCTGTTTGTGCTGTCCTCTGAAGGGAGTAGTACACACCGGTGTAGGAAATCTTCAATTTCTTAGCAATTTCTCGCATGGAATAGCCTTCATTTCTAAGAACAAGAATAGACTGTCGAGTTTCAGATGAAAGTTCTCTTTTTCTGGCCATTTTGAGCGTTTAATTGACCCCACAAATGTGATGCTCCAGAAACTCAATCTGCTCAAAGAAGTGCCCATCCAACCAATCCAACTTGTGGGAGCTGCTTCTGGAAGCGTGGGGTGCAATTTCTCCAGATTACCTCAACAAATTAACAGCTAGAATGCCAAAGGTCTGCAATGCTGTAATTGCTGCAAATGGAGGATTCTTTGACGAAAGCAAAGTTTGATGTAAAAAAAATCTTATTTCAAATACAAATCATTATTTCTAACCTTGTCAATGTCTTGACTCTATTTTCTATTCATTTCACAACATATGGTGGTGAATAAGTGTGACTTTTCATGGAAAACACGAAATTGTTTGGGTGATCCCAAACTTTTGAACGGTAGTGTACATATATATTTTAAAGAGAGATAAATATATAAACAATGTAGCATAACAATTTAGGGGGAAAAAATAAAAGTTGCTAATTAAAGTTTGACATGAAACCCCTAAAACCCTTGAAAGAGAACTGTTTTGCAGAGTTTCTTTCTCGTGCTCCCTTTCTGCAGGTCAAGAGAGGTGAGTTTTGCAATGTGGTGCAACCTTATCTTGAGAAACACAGACACAACCAAAGACAACAAGTTGTAGTGGTGGTTGTCGATGCCAAACTTTATCTCCTCAATGTGTTCCTCAAGCAGAAAAACATCTTCCGTGCCAATCTCCCCTCGGACGATGTGGGTGACTGTAGACAGCTTTGGAGTTTGCTTTGTTGCAGCTTGGCGAATCACCCCCCTGCAGCTCTCAGCACCTTATAATAATAATAATAATAATACATTATATTTATATAGCGCTTTACACTGCTCAGACACTTTACAGCACAGAGAAAATAAGAACAAAGAACAAAGCAACTTTAATATACAAAGATTAAAATATTTTTTAAAACAAGATAATGAAATCAAACCTTCACTGTGCCTTGTGATGGGATCACTAGGCCGCCCGCCGTTGTGTTTCAGGGCTAGAAGGTGGCAGGCAGCTCTCGTCACATGATGATGGCACAGCAGCATCTCTGACAAGGCTCGCACGGCACACATCACAGGACAGCTTTCGCTCTATAACTTTTTTAAATAACTGCGTATCGCGCCAATTTTTTGGGAGAAGGGAGAGGTCTTATAAACACACACACTGACTTAATCGCATCACGTCCTGTTTTGTTTCATTGGAAAAAAGCTCTGTGCTAATTTCGCGGCGTGTTACTTTCGGCCCGGTTCTCCCCTATCTTACTGTTGTTAGGATGGATTACATGTGAATGATACAGTCTGGGCCACCTGTGTAAAATTCGCTGGTCAATATAATACCAGTAACGTTAATATTGTTTTATTTGTATAATAGCATTCTTTTGTCAGTTGTTAAGTCAGCGTTATGGAATATGACTTATAAAGTCTCAGTTCATAGCCGGGTGAACACCGGCACTGAGCATAGCCTAGCTAGCTGTCTACGATTTCGCAGTTGGACATAAAAACAGTACAGCAATATTATATTCACAAAATACAACCAATAGTGACGTTCAATCTTACTTGTGAAAGTAATCCCCCGAGCCCTGTTTTCGACGGTCCGTCGATTGGAGCAGGAATATGCTGAACAGTGTTCTGGCATCTTTCTCAGTCGTGTATTCTGCTGCTAGGCAACTCGTAGGATGACCGGTCCAAGATGGCGGCCGTATTTCTCGCGCCCCAACAGCCAATGCGGCGTCTACTCTTTATATGTCTATGGTCTCAACATCGCACGGTGACACCCTGGAGGGCATGCTGGCGGAATAGGACAGAGATCCGTGATTCCAACCACTAAACAGAGCAGTCACTATCCCTCTTTGCAACAGCTATTTTTGCTACTTTGCTAAAGACTAAAAAGCTAACAACACGGGCGTCCGGGTGGCGTGGCGGTCTATTCCTTTGCCTACCTTCGCCGGTTCGAATCCCCGTGCTAGGTCGGGCGTCCCTACAGACAGGCCGTGTCTGTGGGTGGGAAGCCGGATGTGGGTAAGTGTCCTGGTCGCTGCACTAGTCGGGGCTCCTGTTCGGGGGGGGGGGGGAATAGCGTGATCATCTCACGCGCTACGTCCCCCTGGCGAAACTCCTCACTGTCAGGTGAGAATAAGCGGCTGGTGACTCAACATGTATCGGAGGCTCTTTATTAAGAATCCCACAGCACTTCTAGGCAAGACACGCCCTGCGTAGCGTCCCGGCGCTAGGATTCTATGAAGACCCGCCCCTACTTTGCCTCTGATTAGCTAACCTTAACCCTAACCCCGCCCTAACCCTAACTCTAATCAACCCAACCAACGGAGGCAACGAGTACTGGCCAATCCTAGCGCTTGAATGCTACGCGGGGCGTGTCTTGCCTAGAAGTGCCGTGGGATTCATAATAACGCATCGGAGGAGGCATGTGGTAGTCTGCAGCCCTTCACGGATCGACAGAGGGAGTGAAGCAGCGACCGGGACGGCTCGGAAGGGTGGGGTGGTTGGCCGGATCAATGCGCTACGCTATGTGACGTAGTTCCGCTTCGAAATAGTTCTTCTTCTACGTTTCCGCTCCCTGGCCCCGAGCTAGCTAGCTAACGCGACAGTTTGCTCGTCATCTTAAGTCTACTCAGAAAAAAAGTTCAAGACCGAACATTCTTAGGAACAACAAAATAAGTACTCTGAGCATTGCTGTGTCCCGCTTTGTTCGGCTAGCTCCGAGTTTAACGGCATACTAAGTGTCCACGGCTTTCCAATCCATCCTGACCTGAGAAGACAGTGGCTGGTAAACATACGCCGGGATCATTTCACCATCACCTCTCACGTTAAGGTCTGTAGCAGACACGTCTCCACTGATCAGCTCATCGAGCCAACAACCCTTGATGGTCGAAGAAGGTTTGTTAAAGGTGCTGAACCGAACGGAATGGCTGTACTGTTGAGACACCACGGCGCAGTGCGTGGGGGAGAGAAAAGCGGCCCGTTGATCCAGTCCCTCCCGAGGAGCAACACGATAGCACAAGGGATCACGACTACTGCTCTGTCCCTGAGCCGTCTGCACTGGACAGGTCCTTGTCATCTGTAGAAGACAACGACGAAGAAGTTGAAGACCTGAGAAAGGAGTTGCAGGAGTTGCGTGTCCAGCGAGAGTTTGGGTTACAGCGGTTTGCAGGCTCCGACGCCGACATCCGATTCTATACCAGGTAACTTAAGGGCCAAGTTGTATATAACTGTTTGTCTAACGTTAGCTAACTGTTTGACATCAACCATTAACATTGGACATAAATTCAATTGTAAAAACCCTGTCGTCAGTGTAGCCTAATGTTTGTTTACTTTTGTCATTGGCAGCCCTGTGCTCCATCCACCAGTTATACTGTGTGACGTTGTTTCTATATATTTAACGATGATGCATTGGTGGTTAAAATAGTCTATACATACAGACACCCTATCCAAATGTTGATTTGGGTAACATACGAGATGACAGGATACTTGCTACAATTAACATGATTTCGGTGACTGTACGTGATTTTACTGAGTGTTAATTAATGACCTGATGTATGTCTTTTGTAAATAGATTTGCAAACTATGACCACCTGGTGGCTTTTTGATTGAGCCTTCCGTTTATAAAATGGTCCGGGTCTCAAGAGCCAAATAGTTGTTAATAGCTGTTTTCTTACCTTCGTAGTTGTGAATGTAGGATGCCGCATACAACCGAAAGCCCTTGTCCAATTTGCTGGTTGGTGTTGGTGTTGTTTGCTGGCAAATTCTGTGGACATCTGTTATTTCGAGCTTTGGGAGCTTCTGCAAAGAACGGGTGTAAAACAGCGCCATCGATAGACCGGAAACACACAAGCAGTATTAGGTAGAATGCGGAAATGATTGTGCAAAGAGCGCATTGGGGAGAAAAAGGAGGGAAAATCCGAAACATCCATCCATTATCCGAACCGCTTATCCTGCTCTCAGGGTCGCGGGGATGCTGGAGCCTATCCCAGCAGTCAAACAAAACAAAAACAAAAAAGGCTAGCAACACACAATCCGCTATTCCTATTGAAATTGGTTTCACCCTAGAAATAATCTGCACCGAGTCTTGGTGGACACTAGAGTCCACATGGTAGTACCCTTACACCTGTCAAAATGATCGGAACTTAACATGTTCGGAGAGCCTGTACCAAACGCTGCAGGTGTGAGGAAGCCCTTAGGGCTGCGAGCTGACATGTAATTTGAATGCACTGCAAGTTAGTTAGAATATCTGCGGGGTCATGTGATGGAATACACCATTGTAAAGTTAATAGCGTTACATTTAAAGTAATAAGACTTACTGAACCTGCTCGTGGTTTGAGTCAAGGTGAAGCTATGCAGACAGTTGTGACTCTAACAAGACTTTTATCTTTGGAGCACTTTTATGTAGATTAGTAATATGCTAATTTAAAGTGTGGCCTTGCTGTTTGCCAGAGAAAAACTCTCTTTTGATCTGCATTTTAATGCCCGGAGAATAGATGGAAGTTGAGACATGAAAAGGTTTAATAAAATCAGCAGGTAGAAGGCAGCACTATAATTAATCCTGTAAAGAGGAGGGTTTCGGCAGACAATGGCTGCACCTCAAATTCATAATTGGTCCCTTTATTGATATCCCACAGATTCTCTCGCAAATCTACTGAAACAGTGATTAATCTCACTGATCCAAAAAAAAAAGAAAGAAAGAAAATGCGGTGAGATGTGCTTGACTTCTCCCTGTACATCTGACACAACTGACTTAACCAATCGCAGCCTAGCAACACGCCTTCCGGAGTCACCCCCCCCCCCCCTTAATAAATACACAAACTAGCGAAATCACTAACCAAACTCATTTTTCAACATGAAACACAAATCTAGCTGCTGCTCGGGGGACAAGCCGTAGCTTTATGTGTGATGGTCTGTCATTGCGTTTGCTCTACCTAACCTCTCCTGACACCTGGAGTCATGGACCCCCCTCTAAATGTGTAATATTCAATCTTCCTGACAGCTCTGCTAATGACCAGGAGGAACCAAAACAGAGGTAATAGGTGAGCCCCAAAATTGCTTTCAAATTATCCCTAATAATGATTCCCTTCCAAGTAATAAACTCTGTGTGTATGTGTGTGTGCGTGCACGTGTGCGTGCATGTGTGTGTATGTGTGCGTGCATGCATGTGTGCGTGCATGTGTGCGTGTGCGTGTGTGTGCGTTGTGTGTGTGTGAAAAGGTAGTGTGTTTACGCTGGTAGAATATAGAATGGCAGGGCTAATTATCAGCGCTATTAAAGGTAAGTACAGCCAGCTGCATCCCGCACAAGTCCTAATGAAGGACAGCAGACAGACTGGACTCTTTCATCTGTCGTCTGCTGTTGGTCAACATCCACACCTCCACTCCGCTGCTCTGAGGCTGCTCCAAACCCCCTTTATAGTCTTACCGCTGAGCAAACAGCCAAACATCTGACTGCCACCACGAATATCGCCCCTCCGTTTATCTCGGTAGGCTGTATTGAAGGGGGCCTCCGCCTAAATTCCTTTCACCTCCCCCTTATGACAGAGGTGACCCCAGTTTTGAAATTGATGTGAATCTTTATATATTAATTCAATGTGTGTTGGTATGAAATTACTATATAATCAAATGCGATAAAATTAAATTGTAATCTGTAGCGCTATTATTATAATACGCTCTTTAGCATACAGCACGGGCAGTTATGATTATTACTTGCAGCTCAGAGTTTATTTTTTTTATTTGCACAATTACAAAATGGGATGTGATGTATTTAAGATACGGGGTAACCCAAAATAGACTGCAGACCGTACAAGCAGACCTTATTAAACTGCTCTGCCTGTGCCAAACATTGCATAGATTTGGCATATTTAACAGGGGCCACATTCTTGGACTACAGTTCAGTGTCTTTCAACACCACATTGACTAGTTGGCTGTATTGTATGCCAGTGTGCAATATATCTCGATATATTTCTTCTCTAATGTAAGTACCATAGTAATTTGTACATTTATAACCGGCGCTGTTTAAATACATCAGTGTCAACATGCAGCACTGTGATGACTTGTCGGTCCTCTCAAATTACAACCAGCGTAAGTGCTCTTAATTTTCCAGAGGCGGTGAATTATGAATGATATAAAACATTTAAAAACTTGCATGGAGCAAGAGCAGAGTTTCGTAATCAGGCTAAGTATGCATCGGTCCGTACTTAACGAAATGAGCGCAAAGCTGTGCACTGCATAACTGTTTAACCTCTGAGCAGCACATTCGTTTTCCAAACATATGTTGGCTATTTCAGCAGCTCTGGACTGTGAAACTGAGACAGGAGGAGCGGGGTCTGCCGAACATGTGAGCATGATCCGACTGGCTGACGAATATGTGGAATGGACTTGTGGTTTGAGTCCGGGGGAAAAGTTACCAAACTGAATGACATGTTTGTGTGATTTGATGCAGATTTCTTTTCTGAAGCATTCTGATGGGATGACCTACAGCCTTTGGGGTATGAACTTACACACAATTACACAAACTTACACACAGGAGCACCGATATATATGCCCGTGTGTGCAAACACACGTTTGATTCTCCCGCTAACCCCCACGTCCACCCCTCGCTTGCGAGCCACAGCTGTTCTTGTGCGTTTTGATATTAAACGACAAGGTGACGCGGTGTCCTGCAGGCCACCTGAAAGGTAGAGAGAGCTCTGCAGGAGGACGCAGCCATCTATTCTCCTCAACGCTGAGAGGAACTTACTCAAGCAGAGCAGCAGTCATTTCCTCTCTCTGCTCTGCTCCATTCCGCTCACAGTCCCTCCCCCGTTTGCCTTCAAGTCACCACCAGTTAGTACTTTCTTTTGTGTGTGTGTGTGTGTGTTTGGGGCGGGGGGCAGGGGGGGTCTCCATATAGGTGCATGTATTTGTGTGACTACACCAGGCTAATTTCCACAGGAATGCGCCGCAGTGTGCTGGGAGCATTCTCCAGGATATTGATGTGCTGCATATTAGGCAGCAGAATGAATCAGTACTGTGCACTGTAAATATTCTATTGTCACTTTAATGCCTCTGTCGATGGCTTTGTGCCGGGGTAATTCAGTCCACTGGTGTTTCTGTCCCCTATAGCTTCTGTGAGTGACGCCTCTGCACTCGCACTCGGTTGACACAAACAGAAATACACACGCGCACACACGCACAAATGTGTGCACGTACGCACACATAAAGAGACATTGAAACTGAGAAAATGAGGGCGAGCGAGGGAGGGAGAGAAAGCGAGAGAGAGAGAGAGAGAGAGAGAGAGAGAGAGAGAGAGAGAGAATAGGAGACACACTCACACACACACACACCGCCTCTGGCTTTTCTTTCCGTCACAGATGATCAGGCCCAGTTTTGGCTTCAGCTCAGCTCTGACCAACCCCTGGTCCTGGAGCCAAACTGTTAAAAGACATTAAGTCAGCAGAGAGACGCGCCACTGCTTCCTCTCACACGGCTAACCACAAGAGAGTGCATGTGTGTGGAAGTGTGCGTTATCTGTGCACATGTGTGAGTGTACACGTGTATATACGTCTGTCTATGTGTGTGTGTGTGTGTGTGAAAAAGAGGGGGAGAGGGTGTGTAGTTTACATCGTGCACGCACATGCACGTGACTTTGCATGTGCCCATGCATGTGTAGCTTCTGACACCCCCCGGGGTATATATGTGCACATCTTGGTGAGGTCAGATAGAGAGGGGCAGAATATTTGGAGCAGGCGTCCAGTCTCTCTGGGCGCTCCGCATGCCTGTCGCAGCTCAGTGAGCAGACTGTGAAAAGCTTATGTAAATGACGCTCTGCTCAGATGCGAAATCAGCCCTGTATTAAATTGTTTTGTTCCACTTGTCAGAGCTGATTAGTCCATAAGCTCTCCAAAAGCTACACAGGTATTGTGTCTATTGTATTCATATAAGAGCGCATGCACACACACAAAAAAAAAAATCAAAAAGATCACTTGGGTAAATAGCAGCTGCATAGGTAGCGGGGTGCAATTGCTTTCTGGAGTGTGATCACTTGTCAGTTATCCCATGACAGATTAGTCTGTTGCTTTTGAAGATGTTGGATGGCCCTTCACAGACGCACACTGATTGCGGTCCTCCCCCCATATGTACCCAGATACACTCCACCTGTCTCTTCAAAGGAGGGAAGGGGGCTGTTCTTTAGCCATTACAGAGGCCAGATCATAGGCCCCATTAGTGAAACTTCAGTCCACTGTTGGGTTGACTGTTATGGGCCAGGAGATGTATGGGTAATGGTACATTATGTGCACTAAAGCCACCCCACTTCCCTTCACACACACACACACACACACACACACACACACACACACACACACACACACCGCATCCCACACCAAAGCTCAACCCTTCTCAGATATAGCACAGGTGGCTTGGTATGTTCAATCTTCCGAGTGAGGCAAAGGTGAGTGAGTGTGTGTGGGGGGGAGAAGGGGTGGTGGAAAGACAGGTAAGTGAGACCCAGGTTGGGCATGTGGAAGAGAAAGAGCCGGCAGGGCACAATTGGACAGGTAGATAGGGAGATGTGTGGGCAGTGAGAAAGACAGACAGAGTGAGAGAGACAGACAGAGACAGAGAGAGAGAGAGAGACAGAGAGGGAAAGACAGAGGGAGAGAGAGAGCGAGGGAGAGGCAGCGAAACGGCTCGAGAGCTCCGGGCATAAAGCGGGTCTTTGAAAAGGGCAGACAAAAAGAAAAGGTCTCAGCCAAATACCTGAAAGAATGTTGAGAGGAAAGCGGAGCACGGCCAGAGGGAGATAAGGCAGTTAGCCGCACACTGAGGCAGCTCCTATGTCATCGGATCAAATTACTTTAGTCTGAATGTGTGTGTGTGTGTGTGTGTGTGTGTGTGTGTGTGTGTGTGTGCGCATACACGCATGAATCTGGGTGTGTGTCCATTTGTGCTCCCCGGTCGATACCAGCCTTGCCGACATTCCGGAGTGGTCTGTCGACGTTCATGGTCCACTGAGGTTGCTGACAGAGCTGTGTAGGAGCTGTGTGGGGCTGGGCCATCCATGGCGCCTGGAGGGCTGGCCTCGGACAGTGTGACAAGTCCAGGTTAAGAGCACTAACACAGATGCGGACCACAGCGTCAGGCCAGGGGAGAGTACGGAGCGGGTAGGGTTGAGATAGCGGCGGTATTTAACGCAGACTCAGGAGAATTCTGGTTCCCAGGCACAGGGTTTTCCATCCCTTCTCGTGGGCTTCAAAGCATCTTAAGAGGAGAGCCCCGCTTTGAAAGTGATTTTCGAGTCCGGGCTTTATCTGGCTGTTGGAAGTCACCCTCGAGCTATTTTGTAAGCTTAGCTACCTTTTGAATAGGCTAACAGAGCCTTCGGATAAAGGGATCTCCTGAGCCACCGTAGCAACAAACCGAAGTGAGGTACAAACCGGCTTCTCCTCCGCGCCGCGCTGTGGACCACAGCAAATCTATCAGGATATTAGGCTTGGGGGGATAGGAGTACCTAAACAAATCTAAGCAGTTATTAGTCGTGAGTGAGGTTCTGATAGCAATTAGTCCCGCTCCAGCGCACAGACCGACTCCTATCTAATGATGTCATTGACCTTGTCACCTCTCAGAGGTCAGAGTGTCCGTGTTAAACCATGCATAATGGTTCCATGTTTAGACTACAGCGGCCTGTCCGGCTAAATGGTGATGGATCGCTTCTCTTTCCCTGCCGGTGTTGTGTGTTGCATCAGATGATACAGGCCCCAACATGATATGCAGCTGATTAAATCAATACTCCGAGGAAATGTGCAGGAGGCTCCATTTCAATCCAATAACGCAGGGGCCTTAAGTGTGTGTTTGGTGATGTGTGTGTGTGTGTGTGTGTGTGTGTGTGTGTGTGTGTGTGTGTGTGTGCGCGCGCACACAGGAACATGAGCAAATGTGTGCCTGCGTATACCCTTGAGAAGGGGTTTACACAGTACACAAAATAAGGAGCAAGGACATCGTGTTTGTTTGCAATATTCTTTTGAAATGAGCTCATCAGCGACGAATGCGTGCATCTAAAGGGGTGTTCATGGCTGCCTGCAACACGTGAAGGCAGAAGTCCTCCCCCCTATCAGCCGTGACAGACTCAATGATCGTGGTCATTTGCCGCCCTTGGTTCCTAAATCATAAGGGAAAGCCGACGGATGACAGACAGCGGAGCAGCTACAGGCTGAATCCAGGGAAAGTTTTTCTACCCCCCCCCCCCCTCCGGCTTGTTTATTAGATTTGTTCGGAGACAAGGCCGGCCGTGAGTAGGGCGGCAAAGTGAAAAGGATTGGAGTGGAGTTGTAGGACGCTGCATTCTGGGTAGGAACGGTTGATATTCAAGGGATTTCTCCTCCTGCGCGGCCGAAGTGTTCTCCTTGATGTCAGAAACGGGAATAGCCGGACGGGCTCTGTCCTCCCGGCGTGCACGCAAACAAATGTATAATGCAGACACACACACACACAAACACATGCAACAGGCATGTGGACACACACACACACACACACACATATATATACATCTCTGAATAATGAGGGAACCGAAAGCTTTTGTGCTTCCCACAGCTTTTGCCGACTCCCCCTTTCCCTTCTCTCTCTCTCTCCATCTCACCCTAGCAGTGACCCATGGCAGCCCCTCCAGTCTAATGACCGCCACAGTTTGACACTCATTAAAGGTGGTCAATTAACCACAGGGCCCACAAGTCACTTTCATTAGAAGACTTGTAAAGGTCTATTTTAGTCTGGATTCAAACGACAGAAGATGGGGGGGTGTTTGGGCACCTGGGCAAGGGTAGCTGTAGCTGCATGTAGGGGGAGAGGTTTGAAAGCTGCGCGAGGAACAAACCTCCGGGGAGCCATTTGTTTCGACAGTTATTTGTTTTGCTGAACCGTGTTCGGCGGGTGTTTTATGGATGCAAACTAGAATGGGGGAGAAGCGATGAAAATTGCAGAACAGAGCTCAGAAAATGAGATCTCACGAGGAGGAAGATGAAAAACAGAGCCATCTGCGTCGAGGGTTGGCTCTCTAAAGACGAGCTGGTCTCTTTTTAGTCCTTTGTATCACTCTTTTACTGTAAATCAAGGGAGGTATTTTGTCCCCGATCGCTTGTAATTTTGCTTTGTGTGTGTGTGTGTGTGTGTGTGTGTGTGTGTGTGTGTGTGTGTGTGTGTGTGTGTGTGTGTGTGTGTGTGTGTGTGTGTGTGTGTGTGTGTGTGTCTGCGCATGAACATATGCAAGAACACAGGCGCGCGGGAAGATGTTTTAAGAAGGGGGGCTGCCAACTAAAACGAAAAGTATTGTGGCGAGCCGGCGTGGAAGAATGAGTCGAGTGGCAGAGATAACAATAATAATAATAATAATAATAATAATAGATTACATTTATATAGCGCTCTATCTTGATACCCAAAGCGCTTCACAGTGAAGGGGGGAAACTCACCTCAACCAAGCTCCAATGTGTAGCACCCACCTGGGTGATGCACGGCAGCCATTTTGCGCCAGAACCTTCAACACACATCAGCTTGAGGTGGAGATGGAGGAATCACTGAGCCAATTACATGGGGGGGATGATTAGATGGCCAGATGGGGAGAGCCAGGTAACAATAACAACAACACGTATAATGATGTTGTTTGTTCCTTGCTACTGTGCAGTTAAGTTGTTCTGACAGAGCTATAGCCTCGTGCAAGAGAGACGGGGGCACCGTTTGCAAATTTATTGCAGACTAGTACACGCAAGTAGGAACTTGACCAGCATCTCCTCAAAGAGGCTCGTTGACTGCAGTACGTTTGTAGTGCGTCCTGCACTTGACTCTGTTTGATGTTCATTGCTATTGTGGCGCTTCGGCTTTGCCGAGGAGGTGTGTGAGCGCTCCTGTACTCGGATCTGTTGCAGTGAAGCTGTGATGCCCACTCCGTTTTGTGTGATTATTCCACAAGGCATGGCAACTCGCCTTTTACCCTGCTCACTGGAGACAAAACCAAAAAATACACATTATATATTCCAATATAACTGTCCATCAGCAGATATTTAGCAAAGCTATTCTGCGGTATAAAGCAATACACGTTTAAGATACGACTAGGATGTTGCTTGCCAAGTGAAAAGACCTCTTTTTTAATCGCAACTCTCGTGCCCAAACACCGCACGACCCCGGGAGTGCTCTTTCATTCGCACCGGCCAGAATGGACCAGAACTGACAAACAACAGCGTAATGAGCCCCCCCCCCCCCCCAATGTCCCAAGTGGCGACATCAGTCCCAGTCACGGTCAGTTAGTCAGTAAACGGTCTCCTTCTTAGTCTGAGTCGAACCCCCAAAACAACAACAACAACATGAGAATAACCGCAACATGAACACCACATCATTAAAACACAATTTTAAATCTAACATTAACAGTCCCATCCGCCATTGCGCCCCGCCAGCACAGAACCGCCGACGCTACGGTGTGACGTCATTGTTTTGCTTGGAAGGCGCGCGTGTAGCGGATTTGGGATGGAGCGTTTACTCGCTTTATTATTACAAATGTACATTCCACGCAGCCCGAGCCCACCTTTAAAATAAAGGTGTGGTTTATTTATTTATTTAGCATTTGTATGTTAAGAAAGGTTAGGCACACTGTTGGGTCTAAGATGTTCCACAGCCACCTGCCACTGTTTTTTTTGGGGGGGGGCTGCATCCACCACTAGAGGGGCTGCAGCCCCCCAGCCCCTTCCCGTGCTAATGCAAGAACATGCGTGTTTCTACGCTTGCGTGCGTATGTGTACCTGCATGTCAATACTGTACATTGCAGGGAGAAACGCTTTTTGGATCGTACGAGGGGAATGCGTTGTGCTGTGTGCGTTACGTGTGTACTTGTGTGCTTGTGGCTCTAGACAGAGAGCGTCTCCCTGTCCCAGGCCTCTCGAGTCATCAGCCTGTGAAGGTCAAGTCTGATTCAGAGACAGACAAGGCAGATTGGCATGGAAATGGAATCCGCTGTCTCCGTGCCAAACGTCCAGACTGACTGACTGCTCTCAGCCCTCTCATCGCATCCCGGCATATCCTCTCATCGCGCCGTCCGTCCACTCCTCCTCCTCCTCCTCCTCCCGCGGCCGCCTCTGCATACCAACAACAGAATAACGCGGAGGAGAAAAGGCACAGAAATGGGTCTGTTTAGTAATCGCGATGTCAAACAACGTCTGCATGAACTGGAAACACGAATCCAGCTGTTCCCAGAGCTAGAAACCATCTGTGAAAAGTAGGACTGTCTCTTCTCGTGGCGTTTTACTCTTTTTTTCTTCTTTTTTTTTCGCATACGGCAGATTTAGCCTTGAGGCCTTTTACGAAGTCGATTTGGGATGAAACAAAAGTGCACTGATTGAGTTAATGGATGCATAAGCAGCCAGTCCTAAGTGGTTTTGTTCAAATGTTTATTACATCTTTGTAAAAAGGAGGCATGTGAGTTGTGTCGCTTAATGTCTCTCCTGTGCGTGCGTGTGTGCGTGCGTGTGTGTGTGTGTGTGTGTGTGTGTGTTCCGCCACTCTGTGTAATGAGCATGCGCTCTTGATATGAATGAGTGCAGTGAGGCATGAGATGAGTATGTGCCCGCTGGTATGAAACAAGTCCTTGCACGTCATGTGTGTGTATAACTCTATGTGAACATGTGTGTATGTATATCGGTGCAAGAGAGAAGCAAGACGTGTGTGTGTGTGTGCGTGTGTGTGGGTACGCGCTCGTGTGTGTATGGGAGGGGTGTTCATTGGGCTGAAATGAGTCCCTGCCCTTCATAAATATTCAAATACCCCCCGCGTTCCAGGGCTGTCTGACTGATGTCAGCTTGCGTGTGGGAAACCGAGTTGCCGCGGTAACAATGTCCCCTCCAAAGCTGTCCTTAATGCTGCAAAAGCAAAAGATCCGCGCTGTCGCTCCACCCGAAGAAAAAAAAAACTGCATGGTCGGATGCAGTTTCCAGCCAAAGCACCCTCAAATAGAGTACAACTCAGTGAGGTCTTTTTCAATCCCTTGTGGCTCTCCCAAAACTAGGGCAGCACTTGGGTCACATGTTTAGGTCAGTGACCCTTCAGCGAGGGATCCTCTAATGCATCCTGTCAACTGCTGTGCTGCTGTGGCATCACAGCGAATGCACAGGGAGCACACAAAAGCATGTCTGCGCTCCATCACGACGCTGCCTGACTGCTCCTCTAAGTTTGGATCTCTTAGCTGGTCCTTGAAGTGAATCTGTGTGTTAAGCCGAGTGGCTCTGATGGGAAAATCCGTCTTGCTCTCTTTTAAACGGAATGACATTGAGAAATCCTTTAATGCCGTGCTGATTGAGAAATGTCTCTCCGTCGCCGACGGATTCATATGCTCGGTGCAGGTACACGGATGCTGGTGCACAAGATGCATGCAGACGAATACGAAAGTACACACATGCACATGCACGCACACACACACGCACACACACTTGTATAAATCCCTTGAATAATATCTCAACGATTCAAATTTCAGTGAGCAAACTGATATTGTTTGCATACTCATGCACATGGGCACCAGCACACACACACACATACACACACCTACAGACATAATTGTCAGGCTCTACTCTCCCTGCCCCCACAGATGTTGCTTAGTATTTAGGTCAGTTAGCTTGCAGTTGGGTGGTCAGCGATGCTTGCGTTTGCTTGGGTTTCCAGGAACTGATACAATAGACCAGTCTGCACTGTGGCCACCCCGGAGTGGCCGGAAGTGCTGCTCCTTATAATCATAACGGACAGTGTTCACTCAAGGGTACCAAGCATTTTTAAGCCTCTGCTCATGATTTGCAGCTAACCCTTGCCGGTTTACAGTCGTACGAAGGGCCGCATGTAGTCGAAATGCATCTAGTTTTGACGGTACCACTGCTGCTACAAACTACAATTTTTACTTCTAGTGGTACTTTTACTTGTAGCTCTACTACTGCTACTACCTCACATGCAAATAATATCACCATCCACACTGCTACTAGGGACGTAGTTGGCTTACTAAAAAGGGTGGCTGTTTTTCCCAAAAAGTGAACCTTTCTATTCCAAGCACAGAATACCGTATGCGAGCCGACCTCTGACCTTACATGGCTACAAAGACACTACACTTTATGGCATACTAAAACTTCTACTTTAGTGGAAGGATTGCCAAATAATGGATATTTCAGGCTTAAAAACATCACATGGTAGTGACTAAGAGCTCGTTTTTTCCAAAGGTAACAGTTGCTTGGTTTCTCCAAATGCTTTGGTTAGATTTTTTTTGGACAATCCCCTCTGACGAATAACATCAATAACACTGCTGCTGTTGTTCCCATTGCTGTAAATAGTCACATACATCATTAAATCACTCGTCTATTTGGTCTTACTATTTTTAGTTTCCGAATCGAGGTTCTAAAGGGTGTTGTTCACTGTGGTCCACTGTAACTTACATGTATTTTGTTAGCTTTACTTGTTTCTTGCTTGCATTCCCTTTTTGGGGGGGGGCAGGGGATCTCCTTTTTTCTCCCAAATTGCACTTGGCCAACTACCCCACTCTCCCGAGCCGTCCGGGTTGCTGCTCCACCCCCTCTGCCGATCCGGGGAGGGCTGCAGACTACCACATGCCTCCTCCGATACATGTGGAGTCGCCAGCCACTTCTTTTCACCTGAGAGGGAGGAGTTTCTCCAGGGGGACATAGCACGTGGGAGGATCACGCTATTCCCCCCCAGTCCCCCCCCCCCGAACAGGCGCCCCAACCAGCCAACCGACCAGAGGAGGCGCTAGTGCAGCGACCAGGACACACGCCCACATCCGGCTTCCCACCCGCAGACACGGCCAATTGTGTCTGTAGGGACGCCTGACCAAGCCAGAGGTAACACGGGGATTCGAACCGGCGAGCCCCGTGTTGGTAGGCAGCGGAATAGACCGCCACGCCACCCAGGCGCCCCTTGCATTCCCTTTTAATTACCATCATTAATCAACTTTATATGCTCTTTACTGCCAAACAAATACAGGAGGTCTGTCTTAACTAGTGTTTACCAAACACTGAGTACACGGTTGTCTGCACCAAACTCTGACAAGGGTACGACAAATATACAGTTTTAATGTGGTTTAGTACCGCAAATTTCAGCAAAACACCTTTTTGCTGAATGACAACAATGCAAAAGGCAAAGATAATAGCCATTAGTTTCAAACTGACGCCCGTGTGCATACATATGCAGAGGATAGTTGTTTTTTTTTTGTAGTGTCGAACATCAAGAGCAGTGTGAGTGAAGGGAGGGAACCAAGAGCGGCAGACGGGGACTGAAGCTTCAAGGCACAATGCTGTAATTGGAAAATTGTGCAAATGCATTTGGAGTCATGTTATATAAATGGCCAGCAGAGATAATGCTTGAGATTCGAGGCATGGCCTAATTGAGAGAGGGAGACAGAGGAAGAGAGGGGTGGTGAGGCTGGTGGGGGCAGGGGCGGGGGTTGAAATGTGGGCTTTAAATTGGGTGAAGGAAATGTGGATGGAAATGGAATGTTTTCAAAGACGTGAGAAGGGAGCGAGAGAGAAGGGGAGGGGGGAGGGTGGAGGGGGGGGGCAATTTCTCTTTAAAGGGGAGTAGAGGGAGAAAAAGGAATAATTCCCACTTTTTCCTCTGGTCTCCACACCTGTGACCCAGCGGCTCCGGCTATTTATCCCGTGTGTGTGTGTGTGTGTGTGTGTGTGTGTGTGTGTGTGTGTGTGTGTGTGTGTGTGTGTGTGTGTGTGTGTGTATGTGTGTGTGAGACTCTCCCAGGTTGTCTCACTCTCTATGATTGATGAGTTTCAGTCAAACCTGGATTCCTGCCACAGCACAGGCCTGATCCGGCATGTTCTGGTCATAATAATGTCATCAATATGTGGCTGACGTGTGGCTGGTCGTGTGCACGCGCCCCTATGTGTGTATGTATGTGTGTGTGTGTGTGTGTGTGTGTGTGTGTGTGTGTCAACGTGTGTAATGAAACATAAAGATGACGCGTAGCATAACCCAAGAGAACCAAGATGTTTCGGTGGAATTTCCATTTCCTGGCCCTCTGAGGGATTAAAGAGGAATGTTGTTTAGATATGGTTTCCCCCATTGATTGGAATTTGAATCACATTAATTAGCCCTTTCATGAGCAATTCTTATGTTACTGTTTGACTAATGAAGTCTGCTTCCATGGTTTTTCTTCCCCCTGCTTTCATTTTCTTTGTGCCGTTTCAAGTTTCCTCTGTACAGCCAAGATTGACCAAATCCTGTTTGATATTTGATGAGCAGCATTTGATGAAAGGCATTAGTGCACATGCATTATTTATGAACGGAGAGTGATGCATTAACTCATTAATTATGCATATGTACATTACATGAGAAAGAACATGTCCCATGGCATGTCATATCGATTCTGGCGTGAATTACGAGCCTCCCTCGCGATCTATATGAAAATAGGAGATAGCACACTTAATCGCTTAAGAGGCATCGACGACGTTCCCCCCCCCCCCTTTGCATGCTTTGTCACAGCTGAGTTGCAGAGATCCGGCCCGCTTGCTTCAACACATCAAGGGTAGTGTGTCTGCACACGCAGCAGATTTTGTGCGGGACCGGGGACGTGCGATATAACGTGAGGGGAAACTAACATACAGTGCCAACTTACACTGTTAAAGGAGCTTGCCGTAGCTTTTGAGTCTCCCCCCCTCCCCCGCCCCGCCGCCTCATTTCCTGTGAATGGGTCTCGCTTTACTCTCCCACCTACAGCTTTATTTTTCCATCCCTGGCCTTCTCGGAGCCCTCGTATCAAAATTGATGTGTACACATTAGCGGAAATCTCAAGTAGGATGGTGTTAGCTGCACTTGGACTCGGCGCAGGAAGGAGTCTGGGAGCCGCAGTCTGCACACACTAATGCTGAAAATACCGACATGTAAAGGAACCCAAATGACGCACGGTGTCGGCTAATGAAAAGAGACAGATGAACATTAGGAATGGGGAAAAATCCTAATTACACCTGCATGGTTCCTTAAGCATTCTTAATGAAGCTGCAGCGTTTACCAAAAAAGAAAAGTGCAGCAGTGGCTGAAATTTTTGTGTCAGACTAAGGAAAAGCTTTATTTAGTGTTTTTGTTTTTTTTAGCATATTGGACTCCTGCCAGAATATAAGGGTTTCGTATCTAATTTAATGGTATGTGATGCATGTCGCATAAATCTATCAGCCAGATGAGGAATGCTACTTAGACCACATC
Organism: Lampris incognitus; assembly: GCF_029633865.1. Taxonomy (NCBI): domain Eukaryota; kingdom Metazoa; phylum Chordata; class Actinopteri; order Lampriformes; family Lampridae; genus Lampris; species Lampris incognitus. The sequence goes on from NC_079211.1 coordinate 16,434,888, forward strand.
AGCGATGTTTTCTTAGTTGGGGATGCTGGCTGTCTGCTGTAGAACAACAGGAAGACCCCTGTGGCAAATGCAGACATGCACACACACACACACACACACACACACACACACACACACACACAGTAGCTCTGTGGGGGGAAGGTTTTAATAAACCCACAGTAACGTGGATCTATGGGGGCGTCTCGGGACCGAGCCAGGAAACAGATGAACGTACCTGCCCTGGGGCAGAGAAAGAAATAGTGAGTGAGTGAGAATGAGAGCGAGAGAGAGTGAGTGAGAGAGGGGAAGAGAGTGAGTGAGTGAGATAGAAGAGAGTGAGTGAATGAGAGAAGAAAGTGAGAGGGGAGAGCGAGTGAGTGAGAAGAGAGAAGAAAGAGTGAGTGAGAGATGAGTGAGTGAGGGAGAGGGAGAGTGAGTGAGTGAGAGGGGAGAGCGAGTGAGTGAGAGAGGAGAGAGTGAATGAGAGAAGAAAGTGAGCAAGAGATGAGTGAGTGAGAGAGAGGGGAGAGAGAGTGAGTCAGAGGGGGGAGTGAGTGAGTGAGTGAGGAGAGAGTGAATGAGAGAAGAACGTGAGTAAGAGATGAGTGAGAGAGAGAGGGGAGAGAGAGTGAGTCAGAGGGGAGAGTGAGTGAGTGAGTGAGCGAGAGAAGAGAGCAAGTGAGTGAGAGAGGGAAGAGAGTGAGTGAGAGAGTGAGAGAGGGGAGAGAGAGTGAGTCAGAGGGGAGAGTGAGTGAGTGAACGAGAGAAGAGAGCAAGTGAGTGAGAGGACAGTGAGTGAGGAGAGTGAGAGGGGGAGAAGAGAGTGAGTGAGCGAGGAGAGAGAAAATGAGCCAGCGAAGCCACAGGCGCAGTCGGTCTCTGTCCTTGCCCCGACTTTACTCTCTCCTGCCATCACTCGTTTCATTTGCCATGTCTCCATCCTTCCTCTCCCCCGGTCCCGATCAGCAGCCACACGCAAACCGTACGCATAAACACTGACGTATATGTCAGTGAAAATGCCCAATCACTTTAATAACATTTCATGCCATCTCTGCTTTCAGCCAACACTTGGCGTTCGCTCCTCATGTGGGTAAACGCAGACAGTAATTTCAGACAAGCTCAATGGAAATGCCGAGTGCAACCAATCAGATTTAATCATGTATGAAGAAATGTAATTTCAGGGGACACTGGGGCACAGAGAGTTGATATGGGTGTTAGTTACTATGCAAAAAGGCGTGTCCGTCCCTTCCGAATATGAATTTATGAGGGCCGCTTGTGATTTCAATCTGACTAATGTATCAGAACAGACCCATCTGTGCAGCACTGACCCCTGAGGTGAGGGTGTGCAGGGCGCTGGGAGGGCGGCGCCGTCGGCGAGGGCGCTTGGTTTGTGCCACCGACGTGAGCCAAGGCGGTCAGTGAGATGTGAAATGCGTCGTAGGGAGGAGGCTCGGCGGACGGGGCGGAATCAAGGAATCTCACACGAGAACAGCTTCCATGGGAAAAATTTTATTTATCAATATGCGGTAGTTTCCAAACTGGTGGAACATCATTTCCATTGTAGCTGGTGCCAATAGGTTACGCTGAGAAGCGGCGAGAAGTGAATGGCAAAACAAAAAACAAAAAAGAACAAAATTATGATAAGATAAAACTGACAGTTATGATTCAAACACAGGGAAACAAATTCAACAGGTTTTGCTTTACACATGCACATTGAAAAATAATACTGTAGCCTTTGAACAATAGCAGAAATCAGCCTACACAGTGACGCCCTCGCCACCAGCAACCAGCATCCTTACGCTAAACTAGGAAAGGAGGGACGACGGAGGAGGAGGGGAAAAAGAGGGGGAGGGAGAGAGAAAGTGAAGGAGAGAGCGACTCTAAAACAAAGGACCGCCTGGGAGATAATGAGCGGTGTAAACCGGATGATTTATTGGCCGGCACGGTACCGGTCACAATCATCTGCTGCTCCCTCTCTTTTTGCCTCCCCCCCCTCCCCTCCCCCCCTTTCCGCCTAGCCCGATAGACTTTTTGAAACTGAGGAGAGATTAATCTTTCTGGGCCAAATGCTTTTGTTACATCTTGTAATGGAGCGGAAGGTGTAGGGAAGTCGGAGGCAGCGGAATAACAGGGTCTCGGTGAGCAGAGCTAGGTGCCGTCTGCGGCAGGGGGAAGAGGGGGGGGGGGGGCGGGGCCTTGCCGCGCGGCGTTTCAAAGACCTATCCGGTTCAAAGCCACGCGCTCGGCGACGAGGCTTCGCTCTCGCGCCGAGTTTCGCGAGCGACACTTAAAATCCTGCCGAACACCGATGACGTAATAAAAAAAAAGCAACTCTGAAATCAATTTTGTACACGTGGTAACAAAGATGGTTTACAATACTGGACGCTGCGGAAAGACAGCTCACATGTCGATTGCAATACTCAGTTTGATTTTAAATGAAAATAAAATAAAAACAAATTGCAAAACGGAGACCAAAAAAAAAAATGCAAGGGTTCATACAAAACACACTTTAAAAAGACAGCTATTTACAAACGACCTCCATTACAAAAATCTAATCTTAAATTTTTCCATAAGAGCAGTGTTCAGGTGAAATTACATCTTAAATTGGACTCTATCCGTTTATTTACATTTCTCTAATATCTCTTTTTTAACCTTCTTTTTGTTTGTTTTTTTTGCCAAATTTGAATAACATTACGTGATACACTACAATGAATGAATATGAGATATGGTTTGTGGTGATTGGTAATGACTCCCTTGGCTGGTGTAGATGGGCGCTCGCGCACCAATCCGAAACAAAAATATTTGACTTCCAGATGCGTTTCACAGACGGCCACTGATCACCGCGTTGTGCATGCCGAGTTAAAAACACAAGACCGCAGGAAAGAGCAGGGCAACCGTCTCGGTTGTAAACTCCCAGGTTAACGACTTGCAGCAGCCACTTGAGTCTTCTTTGAGTCTCGGGAGTCTGCCCTTCAGCTCGCCAGTGTCTCTCTGTGGATGGGAACAGTATGTGGCCACGGATGATAGGTCTCTCTGTAGGTGAATAAACATTAACCGACACCCTGACCGTCTGACTAGAGATAAACCTGGACCTGTCAGTCTTAGATCGTGGGTTAGTGTGTATGTGCGCGCACACACACACAAACACGCCTAGTGTCTTGTGTGTTGAGGAATAGCTGTCCTTATCTGCCCCGCTCTCTCTGCTCACACATCATTAACTGAGACTGCATTGCTTGGTATTTTGGCAGCCACACTTTTCAGTGCACCTACTTTCAGTCCTCAAACAAGTCTGTTCAGTTGCTTAACCACAGAGGCATTCACACACAGAAAATTGCACATATAAGCACAAATATGCACGGAGCAACCACCCCCCCACCCCCTCGTTACATCCTGCGCGTGCACACTCGTTCAGCGCGCCCATTCCGACACCCGCAAAATGCATGTGCTTCCACGTACACAAGCATGCACATCCAGCTGCAGCAAATCCTGTCTCGATGCCGCTGCCCTGGGCTGTGCGATAGCTGAGCCGCAGTGTCCTCGCAGGCTGAACACCTTGACTGTGGAATATTCTGCACAGCATTTTTATTCACGGCACAACTAGCAAGAGGATGGAAAAATGAATGCTAAACTACTTCCAGCCCCCCCCCTCCCTCCCTCCCCCGACTCCCCACAGCTCTTCATCTCCCTCTCAGGATAGAGCCAAGTCACAGGAACATGCTCTGCCTTTCTCCGAAAAGCCTCCTTCCCCAGCTTGAGAGTGGGCAAGGAGATGGCACCTAGATTGGTCACACGTTGGCACTGCCACCGACTGCGCGCTCCACTGAGTCATCTACAGATGGCAGCCAACTGGCATCTGACAATCCCGTAGCTCAACGTTCAGCCACGGCTGCGCATCCAACTTATATAGGGCATCCTACCTATGTAGGCCATCCAATCAGTGTAAACCATCCAACCTACGCCCACCTAGCTCAGGCAGCAGGCGCCAAACGGTTTCTGTGGCTGTTTGATGCCTGCATTGTAGCGCCCACCGCCACCAGAAGACGGAACAAACGAATCTTGACGTGCCTGCTGTCTTTAAAACCATCTCCCCTAAGCTAATCAGACACAATAAAAACCTTCAGTCGGTGCCAAGTGGAGTACCGGGAGAGTTGTGTTAGGGGTAAATCTCAGGCATGTCTGTCTTTCAGCGCATCCATCTGTCTGTCTTATTATTGCAGCCTACAATACAGTAACTCAGTGTTCTTCCCCCTAAGCTGTTAAAGTCTGCCCAAATACGGGACTGGCCTAAACATGCCCACACACTCATGCACTCCTACACACACTTTCATACAGACGTGCACACTGAGGACATGTCCTCGACTACACACTGGTAGGTCATAAATACCAGGGTAATGGTTAAAATTGTATCGGACCAGCGAAAAAGTGACATGTTCTAAAAAACACCCAGACAAATGCACGCGTGGACACACAGTCTCACACACATACACACGTCGACATCAATAGTCCAGGCGAGGGTGCTCTCGTGGCAAAATGAGCGAGAAGATGAGATGGGTGGCAAGAGGATGGAGTGATCATTAATGAACTCTATACATTGTGCACTTGTAGTAAAATCTAACAAAATACAACTGCTTTGTGAACTGAACCAGGGTTGAGGAAATTCCTCCATCAAAAATAGTTTAAGTAAGGCAAACATCAGAGGTGTGAAGGGAGAGGAACACACACATTAACACACACATCGTGTCTGATACCTGAGCTATCTGGAGAGTTTCCCGGCCCAGCATGGAGCCCTGACTAACACACACGCACGCACGCACGCACGCACACACACACACACACGCACCAACACACACACATATGCAAACACCAGGCTGAGTGGAGTTTGGGCTCTCGGGCTGCCCATTCCTGGCTAGTGCGTGGGGACGATGTGTTTAATTGGGTATAACACAGACTGCATTTTAGGGGACTAAACAAATCTATATCCTGCTCTTTGGGAGGGACTGCAAACCAGGAAACTAGAGTTCCATCTGTTGGCTCACTCCTCCAGCCGGAGCTTGGGGTAGGGGTGGGAGGGGGGGTGTCAGACAATCCAATCAAACGGAATAAGCCTCTCTCTCTCAAGTCAGTTCGCAACCCCGCGAGTTACTGGTCAGTGCCTGTTCTCTCCAGATTTGTGCAGCAGGTGGTAGAAAAAAAAGGGGCTTGAAGAACCACCAAGTCCCCAAAATGCAAAGGAAAACATTCTCCCCAAAGATCCATAAATCAAGCGCTCCTCTCCTCTCCTGACTCAGTTGGACTGGAAGTTTTGAGCGTGTCAGACTTTGTAGTAGATGTTGGCAGGGCTCTGGGGGGGCATCTCCTGGACGATGTAGACGGGGTGGCCGTAGTCCCCGCTCACCTTCTCATAGTGAGGGCAGTAGTTGTTCTCTGTCCGCAGCGGAATGATGATGTCACTCGGCTCCGTGCCCGCTGTGCCCCCAGGCAACTTGGGATTGGACAGCGTGCTGAGTGACAGTGCGGAAGGGCGGGGTTGCGAGTGGGCATTTTTCCTGGCACGCTTGCGCATCTTGATGAGAAGGATAACGAGGAGGAGGATGAGGATGAGGAAGATAATGCAGCCGGCCCCAATGGCACAAAACACAGCCACCTTGGAGTTAAGGAACCCATCAGAACCTCCGCTGGAACCAGACTGGTCCTGATTGATGTGGTCTGGACAGAGAGAATAAGAGAGAGGAAAAAAATAGCAGTAAGAGATTTAGCACAGCCAACAATTACTGAACAACTAGAAGAATGATAACTTCAAATATTTCAGCCCTGTCATCTCAACAAGTTGCAGTTTAATGCCTAAATCAACTGTGATCACACCCCTGTTTTGTTTGCCCTGCATGACTGACGGGCCCATTGATGTAATGTAATCTAATTAGCTTAATCAAAATGGCGTCCTAATGAAATCTATAGTCGCCACTCAGCGCAGCTCAGATCCCTGCTCCGATACAACCGAGCCAAGTCAAAAAGGAAAGTTGTATAACATCTTGAAGTCAAATTCATACAACGCAAAGGCCAAAGAAGATACGGAAATAGGGGAGGACTGAGGAAGAGGGGGCATATCTGAACATCTGATTTTGCTTTATCCTTTTGTCTAGGGGTTCAGGGGGTGGGAGGCGGAAAGTAAGTGTGTGTGTGTGTGTGTGGGGGGGGGTACTGGTGGTGGTGGTGGGACGTTCACTGGATGAGAGAGAGGGGGGACTGGCTCTTCCACAAACTGAAATCCGAGCAGAACCAAATCTGTTTTCCATGTATGCATGCAGCTGCTGCCAAAGAGCAGCAAGTCCCCCCCACACTCTCTCTCTGCTTTTTTACTGTCCATGACCCCCCCCCCCCCCCCACACACACACACACACACACAGCCTCATACCTCCTGAGACTGCCATCTCCACTAATGACTGTGTCTCCCCACTCGGCCGACCACTCTACACTTAACCATTTGTTAGAAAGGGATACTGTGCCTTATCGTGAGTAATGACATCACTGAAAGCTGATGATTCCAGCCTTATCAGTGAAATCTGAGCCGCAGGTTGTTTTTTTCCCTCCCCCAGACATTCAGGGCAGAGCACTAGAGAGGGTTGTCAAAAAAAAAATCTCATGCCTGAAATACCAGCTGTCAAACGACAGTGACACGTCCTTAATTCCATCCCCCGATTCCTTACTTGACATAATCACCCATCTACCAATGCAGGACAGGTAAAAGTCAGGATACTCGGTAAGTGACATTAGAAACTCTTTTAATAGACCAACTCATGTCAAATAAGTTAATTATTAACCCAAGAGGGCTCATCGCTCTGGGACAGGCAGAACAGTCAGCACGAAGCAGGGATTTTGTGGCATACAGAGCTCTCAAGTCAAAAAGTAAGTTTAGCAAGTAATGTTAAAAAAAAATGCAAATTTGCATGGCCCCCTTGTTGAAAGGAGCACATACTTCACTGTGGCTGGTGCTGGAGGAGGCAGGAAATGCAAAATCCCCAATGCCCCATGGTGCCCCCAAATGACTTTTTCAATTATCAAGCCTTTTACTCTTTCATTTATCTGCAATTCTAATCACTGAAAAGATGGACTATTAAGGAAGAGGTCAGTCTCTGAGTGTCCTTGTGTGTTGTACACCATATGAATAGACAGAGCCACTTTCACACCGAGCTCCATTTCTTCTATGTGCTTCTATTTTGTTTTCAATGGCGCTCTGTTGATTGCTCTGGTATACATTTTGTACTTTAAATGGCAGCTCTTCACCTGGTTTGGCTAGTTGATCTTTCTAAATAACGTGGCTAGCCAAAAGTGAGCAGTGCAAGAACACCTAAACATAATGAATACCAGACCAATCCACGTTTTTCCATTTCCACTTTCTAGGTTAAACTTGATTAATAATTAGAAAAAGCCCAGAGGCTGCGAATATTCATTATTTCACCAGAAGAAAAAAAACCCAAATATTTGTACTTTTACTGAAATATCAGTAAAAAAAATTTTTTTTGTTGATTAAATGATCCAGAAAACCGAATCAGAAAAGCATGTCGCATGATAACGGGGAGCATGGTCTCGTGTCACAGGTCGAGACCCCACAGTTTACCAGCATGCTGCGGGGGGCATTTGGTTCTGCTCACCAGTGTTCCCAGGAATTACGGGTCCAATCCGGCCCTGGTCGGGTGAACCGGGGGTAGGTTCCGGTATGGCGTTGTCCTCCGGAGCCTCCGGCACCACGGGGTCCGGAACGACCGTGTTGGGGTCTGAGGGTACACAGAGACACTGACACTTAGTCTCGGCAGGCTGCGTGGGTTATGTTAAGGCTACCATTGACCCCGTGCATCTCTGACACACAGATTTGAAGGCTTGCAAGCCCAGCGTTTTGAATGCGCCTCGGAGGCAAGAGAAGAAAGCACAAAGAGGAAGGACGAGCTAGCAAACGTCTGTGAAACACGCCCGTACCCCTTGTCCTGTCATAAAAAACAAGCCCACATCTATATCAGTAACTCCTTCAGCAAACACTCAGACAGGCATTTCCAGCGCTGACACATTCATGAGAGCAAGAGCTCAGGACACACTTTACACATGTGGGCGCACACACGTACACCCACACACACACACACACACACGCGCGCGCTCACACAATATATATAGTTAAAGTAGTTATATATTAACTTTTTATTGTTTTACATTATTCATCACGTTAAAAGGCCATAATATGCCTTATTTATTGCCCCGGCTTTGACTCTGCCTGAGAGAGGCACACTTGTGAAGAGGGGAGAAGAGGACAGGGGGGGAGAGAAGGAGAGACACGGGAGTGGAGTGGAGTGAAGAGGAGGGGTTATGCCAGCCCTCATGGGAATACTGTTCACAAAGGGAACAGTTTATCAGCCTGTCTGTTGTGATTTCAGCGCGTGCACTTTGAAGCCTTTGTGCGGTAAACACCGGTGGGTCCGGGGCCCAACTTTACGAGGGCAGGGCCAGCAGACAGGGGCGGCTGTAGACTATTAGCGAAAGCCAGTCGGATGACTCTGCGGTACGCTATCAGATGCCTCCATTCTATCTGGTCTTATCTACAGCGGCCCCAAGGGCTGCTCGAGGGAGAGTACACGTCGGTGCGTGAGCAAAGACGGAAGGGTGTGGACGGCAATTAACGTTTGTGTCCCTTATGGCAAGTGTTTGTGCTGCATTGTCTGCGTGTGTGTGTGTGTGCGCGCGTGTGATTTAAAAGGCCCTGACAGTATATCAGTTCAGTTCCACCCTGGTTTGACTCATGCAGGGAAATGACTGGGGTTAGGGGACTTCAGCAGTTGTGACAGAGACAGAGCGAGAGGCAGAGACAGAGATAGAGAGAGAGACAGAGAGAGAATGGAGAAATGGAGAAGAACAAATGGAGGGAGCAGAGAGAGCGATTAAGAGACAGAAATTGATGGGTGGTGCCTGCCGGTTTATTCCCAAACCCAATATAACACACTCAACGACTTGATTCCCTTTCCGTCCTTTCGGTGTCCAGTCAACCGCTGTGTGCTGTGGCGACTGAGAGACAAACCCATGGGTGGTGCCTGCCACTTTATACCTCAACCCTAACACAACCACATATGTTTCAATTGGATCCCCATTCTGCTGTCCGCTCACTGTCCATCCTACTGCAGTGCTCCATGGCGGCTGCAGCAGTGGTCAGCCTAGCCGTGAGCTGTTGTGCTCCATCAATAATAAATGGGTAGAGGCAGGAGCGAGAATTGGGAACATTTGTGCGTGGCAGAAGACACGGGAGGACACAGTGATCTAATTCACGGCATGCCTAGCCCTAACGCTGTGTCAAAGACTGAGCATGTGCAGAAAGCGTTCTAATGTTCTGACCCATTTTCCTGCATGTACTGCTGACATTTCCCTTAGCTATGCAGACAGCGACTACCTCAGAACTGCCAGCCCGCCAGAAGGAGAGAGAGCGAGAGAGAGAGAGAGTAGCAATAGTCAGAAAGGCAGACAAAGAGAGACAGAGACAGAGAGAGATGAGCAATAGTCAGAAAGGCAGACAGAGAGAGAGAGCAAGAAAGAGAGGGGGATGGACGGAGAGAGAGAGGAGCAATAGTCAGAAAGGCAGACAGAGAGAGAGCGAGAAAGAGAGGGGGGATGGACAGAGAGAGGGGGATGGACAGAGAGAGAGAGAGCGAAAGAGAGAGAAAGAGAGGAGGGATGGACAGAGAGAGAGAAGGGGGGGTGGACAAAGAGAGAGCTAAAGAGGGAGAGACAGAAAGAGGGGGATGGAGAGAGATAGAGAGGGAGAGAGAGAGACAAAAAAAGACAGGACATGCGTGTTAGGCAGTGAGTCAACACGTCTGTAATGAGCACGGTGACATGATGTGTTGGTGCAGACAGGGAGCGCTGAGCAGCACGGGATGTATAAAAATGTGTTTTCGCCATCTCTCCCTCCACTCTCTTTCGCTTTCCTACACGTCTTGTGTGAGGAAACAACAGGCGAGATTTAAATTACAATTAGATGCTTACCTAACAGGGTCTACAGCTGTATAACAATGTAGGATGATGCAACATGATCGTGTCTGGAAGTGCGTTTTAGCGATACGGCGGGCCCGGGACACGAACAGAAGATTAAAAACACAACGAGTGCAGTATGACTGTACCGCACGCTGGGATGATAAACCAAATTATTTAGCTATTGCAAAGCCCACATCAACGCACGGCCTTATGGGAAGAATAGGGGTTGACACGGCAATGTACTGCAACAGCCTGGGGAAGTGTGACTTAGACACGCTAGCATCTTGGGTGAATGCCGTGGAGGATGGGCAACTGAGGACATTGCCCTCCCCCCAACTCCAAAAAAACAAAAGGAGAGAAAAATTACAGTAATGCTTCTGGGATAGTGTTTATGAAATTATGAATAACATGGATCAGTGCCCCATGTGGCAAAGGGGACGGTTTAAATGTAATCGTATCAGCCCCTTTTCGATGCTAGTGCCCGTCAACATTTTAAAATAAACAATGAATAAACAATAAGCAACGTCCTCTGGTGGACGTGGAACTCGACAAAGCTCTCATCAAATGCCCGCTGTGACGGAAACACCGGATGTACAAGCAACCACGCATGGAAACGGCTTCAAAGGTGGAGGCAGCTAGCCAACAGCACGTTTTCTAAAAGGATTTGTGGGGCATGCTGATTCTGACTGACAGCTAGCTGTGGACGGGTGCGAGAAACGAGCGCGGGCTCCAGCGAAGACAAGGAATGGCCGACGGCGATGGGAAAAGACTCAAGAATTTACCAGACAGTTTCCTTTCAGCTTCGATTAGACCGAGTTGTTTATTTATTGATTTTTTTTTTGTTTTGGTGTGGACCCCCCCCCCCCTTTTTTTTCTCCCCAGTTGTATCTGGCCAATTACCCCGCTCTTCTGAGCCGTCCCGGTCGCTGCTCACCCCCCTCTGCCGACCCGGGGAGGGCTGCAGACTACCACATGCCTCCTCCGATACACGTGGAGTCGCCAGCTGCTTCTTTTCACCTGACAGTGAGGAGTTTTGCCAGGGGGGTGTACCGCATGGGTGGATCACGCTATTTCCCCCACCAAACAGGCGCCCCGATGACCAGAGGAGGCGCTAGTGCAGCGACCAGGGCATATACCGACATCCGGCTTCCCACCCGCAGACACGGCGAATTGTGTATGGAGGGACGCCAGACCAAGCCGGGGATAACACGGGGATTTGAACTGGCGATCCCCATGTTGGTAGGCAACGGAATAGACCGCCACGCCACCCGGATGCCCTATTTACTGATACTGATAATTACTGTTATTTATTTTGTGAGAAAGCCCGGGCCATCCGTATTACTGGGACCGTGTTGTGATTTGGTGATGGCATTGTAACCCTCTAATAAACTGACCTACATAAGCAGACCTACACGGCCTGTTCAGATTTGTTCTTATATGGCTTTGAAGACTCTTCGGCGTACTGTATCTGCTGGATCCATTTTGGGGAATCTCCCGTGTACTCTGGATCCGTTTTGAGCCGGACCTCCGCTGGCATCGGCAGCTTGTTAGCTTCTATTCTTGCTCTGCCTGCCAGCATACACTTGCCGTCATCCCATTGGCCAACATTCAAATTTCGACACACCAACTTCATCAGCACACACAAACACACTCGTATTGTAGATTTCTCAGCAGATTGGTTTTCTCCCCCCCCCCCTTCTTCTTCTTTGACGCGTGAGATCTAGTTTTAAAGTGGGAACTAGACCGTTATGGCCGTCGTGGCGGGCAGATGTTCCTCTCAGATGGTGGTTAGTGTCTGTTTCGGTCAAAACATCCACATTGAGTATGGGGAATTGTTTAGAGTGTCACACATCTGTGTACTCTACCCTGTCAAATTCAGGATATGGATGTTCTCGTATGGAATAAAACAATGTCTAAAAGTGAAGTGTATGATACAAACCAAATGTTGTGTCCAAGGATATCTAAACAAAGATCATTTTGTTTACTCCCGTGATGTTTAAGATGCCTCACACACACACACCCCCCCTGCACTTACATACCAATTTCAGCTTAAACACACAACAGTCATACTGACTGATTATAAGAACTGAATCAGATTAGAGGTTCACGAGATCAGGACGTACAACAAAGATGTCTAACATGTTTTTCGTTTGATTTTCTTTACACTTTTATTTGCGAGGCTAAAACCTATACTTTATAAAGTATTTATCCTAAATGAGAGATGTGTGGCAATGGGAAAAAAACCTCCCCAAGTTGTGAAACTAAACTATCTCTACTGAGTTGTCTTGAGTAAAATTTACTATTTACTAGAGTTTTTAAGTCATCATAATAAATGCAAGTATTGCTACTACTACTCTTACCACTACGTAATTATATTAATAATGAGAATAAAAGTGATAATCATAAGACCCTAGATAAGAAATTGTATAATGTCATTGGTTAAAGGCATTGGTCATTTTCACTGGCAACCTGAGTGAAGCTTCCACGTCTACACTGCCGACCTGCCAATATTGTTTAGGGCTGGGCAACATATCGATATTACATCGATATCGTGATATAAGACTAGATATCATCTTGGATTTTGGATATTGTAATATCGCGATATGACATAAGTGCTGTCTTCTCCTGGTTTTAAAGGCTGCATCACAGTAAAGAGATGCAATTTTCTGAACTCATTAAGACTGTTCTAGCTGTTATATTGAGTGTCTCTACCTGTTTGGAATCCTATCCACATTACTAATGAGTGCTTATCAAAAATGTCTTTATGTAAACAATTTGTGGGGGCACCCACAGTATCTCTAAAATACTGTCAAAATATCGAAATCCAGGTATTGGGTACAAAATATCGTGATATTTGATTTTGTCCATATCACCCAGCCCTAGTTTTGTTATAATTATTCATTGTGGATACAAAAATATGAATTTAAGGTTGGAAGCAATTATGTATTCCCACCCCAATTATGTATTCCTACTGTGGTTGACATGCGTCAACCAGAGTAGATTGTTCAAATCAATGCAGTTGGATCCCGTTTTCCAGGAGGTTTTTTTTTTTTCCTAGAGCTGGAATTGTCAATGGGGGAATAGAAAAATGCCTGAATGCTGGTGGCCGAGCAGGGGGGTAGGGACGTGAATGGGGGTAATGATATACCAAAGTCAAGCATCGCTTAAAGGCAGCAGGGTGTAATGTGTTCTACATGCAGGGTGAAATCTAGCTTACCTTGTCCGACTTTCATTATGACTTTCATGGCTCGGCTCTTGCACACGCCTCCCTCTCGGTTCTCCAGGCCCTCCACTGTACCGTTGGAGGTGGCTGGAGGGGGGCAAAAGGAGAAGGAGAGGAACGGAGGAAGAAAAAAAAAAGAGGGGGACAGGGGGAAGGCAGGGATGGTGGAGCAAGAGTGAGGGTTTGAAGAAAGGCAGGAGAAAAAGAGGAGAGGATGACACACTGGTTAATGAGCACGTCCATAATGCACAGGACTAATCAATATTTACGACAAGCCCTGATTAGCTGTTCCAGTGATTAGGTGTTCTCAACCCTCAATCAAGCGCCCGCGCCTCTCGACGGCATCTCTCATTAACACAGTAAAGTGAAGTCAAATGAATGGAACAACATTAGAGCCTGCTGGGGGAGGCGGGCGGTGCGGTGGAAAAGAGGAGAACATGGCTAGACCTGTGTGTGTCTGTGTGTGTGTGTTTTCTGTCTGTGCATACTTCAGCATTGAGACATGCCAGGGAGAGTTCCAGCTGCTTGCCAAGTCTAGGAGCAGCTTATTCTCCCCGAGCCACATGTGTCATTACTCGCTGGTAGTGCTGAGAGCTAAATGCCCCCCTTAATGTCACCGCATGTGCGCATGCGTCGTCCGGGTGCGCATTTGCATGTGTGTAGTCGTGTTTGTGCTTTGGCGCACGCGTGCGTGTTAAGTGTACCTGTGTGTGCTTTACGTGGGTGTGTGTGTTTTGTGCTTTGTGTGCATTTGGCGAGTGCACTTGTGTGCACACGTATGTGTGTTCTGCTCTAACTCAAGCAAGAAGTCAAGGCGGGGGTTGTTTATTCACTGTCAGATTCACCTCACAGCCACTGTGACACAACTGGTTGTCTATTTTAGGGTTGCAGATAATGACCTAGCGGAAAAGATGTGTGACTGTGACCTTAACACCGAGTAACTGAGCACAAAGCAAAGGACATGCCAGTGTGTGTGTGTGTGTGTGTGTGTGTGTGTGTGTGTGTGTGTGTGTGTCTGCACAAATGCACGCAAATGTATGTGCCCATGAGTGTAAGTGTGTGTGGGTGGACACCACGGCAGCTCTAATTTCGGAATTCCCCAAATGATCTCCATCTCTGCTTAGTCTGCTGTTTTAACTCACTCCCTTCCTCCGAAATGCTTTTGTTTCTCTTCCTTCCATTATCCATCTCGGTCGCTCCTTGTCTCGCTCACTTCATTTAGTTTTTATCTCCGCTATCTGCCCCCCCACCCTCCCTTCTTAACTCAATGACCATCTCCTGGGGTGATTGCTTCAGATGGCACCCTTATGATGATGAGATAGGCTTGGAGAGGGTGCTTATCTAATGATGACACAAAGAGAGACAGACTAAGCTGGGAGGCAGGGCGGTGGAGGTGCGGTGAGAGGGTGGGTGCTGGAGTATGTGTGTGTGGGAATATGTGTGTTTGATGGGTGGAGGTGGAGGGGGTGGGGGAATGCATGCCGTATAGCAGCTCGGTTCTTTCTTCCACGTGTTGCTGGCAGGTGTCGACATTCTTGCGTTTCCAGTCTATAAATAAAATGATGTTCTAGAAAACGCCGCTGTTAAAATGTGTTTAAAAGAGAAGATATTTTGAAAGAGTGCCTGGAACCTCTTCTTGAAATTCCCACTTTTCCGGTGTTTATGCCGAAGCCTTTTATCCGGAGCAACTTTTGGCGGATGAGCAGGTAGGCACCGGATGTCTCGGTTATTGACACTTGTACGAGTAATGTTTTTTAGGGGTTTTTTTTCCTCCCCAATTGTACTCGGCCAATTACCCCACTCTTCCGAGCCATCCCTGTCACTGCTCCGTCCTCTCTGCCAATCCGGGGAGGGCTACAGACTACCACGTCTCCTCCATGTCTCCGTGTGGACATGTGTGATGTGATGCAGTGTGACGTGTGAGTGACACGGGGGAGTCGCTAGGCACTTCTTTTCACTTGGCAGTGAGGAGTTTCGCCGGGGGGGGGGGGGGGACGTAGCACGTGGGAGGATCATGCTATTCCCCCCAGTTCGCCTGAACAGGTGCCCCAATCGATCAGAGGAGGCGCTAGTGCAGTGACCAGGACACATACCCACATCCGGCTTCCCACCTGCAGACATGGCCAGTTGCATCTGTAGGGATGCCCGACCAAGCCGGAGGTAACATGGGGATTTGAACCAGCGAGCCCCGTGTTGGTAGGCAACGGAATAGACCGCCACGCCACCCAGAGCGAGTAATGCTTTTTTCGACAGGCTCACACTTGGGCCTTCGTAAGTGTGGGACTGTTATTCACACCATTACGCCTCCCTGCTCACCCATTTGTGGCTTTTAATGCCTCAGTATTCCAAAGACAAATGAATGTAATCTGTTTTTGTCCCTGGAGATATCATCTTTACTTTGTACCTCTGTCAAATAAAGGCTAATTAAATAAACTGTTATTTATATGCTACGATTACATCAAATCACAATGGTGAGTGTGTTGAAATTTACGCCATAATATTATGCTAGGCTGGCTCGGATATTGCCATATTTTGGGGAAACAGTAATGATGATAATTGTGCATAAGAAGTTCGTGTGTGTTATTTGTAGACTGCCACCCGCCTGACTCAACACAAGCACCGAAACAAGACACCGACATGACAAGACACGAGGGCCCGACGAGGCGCCCGCGCGGCTCAGGAGGAGGGATGCGGTTCAATACTTTCATGCGCGTGACCGGGGGACAAATGAATGCGACGACCATTAAAGACGAGTTTCTCTTTTACACCGACCGCCCAAACGCGCCGAGGTAAACTGGCCAGCTGACCCGCAGCCGCAACCGCCCAGATGCGGCGGCCATCGCTGCTAACTTCATCTTGCCATTTTTTTCCGCCCAATTTCTCCCTTCCTTTCGGTTTTTTTTTTTTTTTTTTTTTACATTTCCAGGGCAAGGTTATACAAAAATGAGCTCTTTGAGGATCCAGCTCAAAGGCGCTTGAATAATCTGACTAAGAGCGAGCGTCATGCTCTGAATTTTATATCCACTCCGGGAGAGCAAATCTTCTCACTGTTAACTTACTTCTGTCGTCTAAATTAACTATTCCTTCAGGCTGACTGAACAAGCCCCGACATTACTGATGTGGCATGATGATAAGTAACTCCTGCAAGGCTCCAGTTTAGGTGAGCAAGTGAGGCAGAGGGAAATTTATGGCGGGATGATCACTTTGTATGCCGTTTGTACTCAAAAACCGTTTAAAACGTCAAATATTTCAGGGCTTACTATACCACTGGCAATTCAGGGGTCCGATTGACCGCGTCCAATTCCAACCACATTTCCTTACGCGTGGTATTCCATGTGAATTCTCGTTTTTTTTAAGTGCTATTCAAGATGGGAACCGTATAGAGGAACAACTGTTGATTGCATTAAAAGATGTGACGCCGAGAAGGAACACACTGTCGACCACAGGGCAGCGTGTGGTGCTGTGTTTTATAAAGTGTCCCCGGTCTTACGAGCTTCATCCTGACCCTTGACCCATAGACGTATGATTAACTGTGGCGTGCCCAAGTTCACTCCAAAAAACAGGATCCGCACCCTTTTTTTTTTTGTCAATCCCGCAACAGCGACACTGGGCCAGCTCGTTTAATCCGAATCCTGTCTACAACTCTCTCGCTTTTCAACTCCCCTCTTTCACTCAACCTCTTTATCGCTCTCACTAACCCCCCCCTCCTCTCTCCCTTATCCCTCCATACTGACGTTAATCCAAATCTGGATTTCCAGATATTAAAAAGCCGTCGGTCATGTCGTGTTTTGGAAAGGGGAAACGGGGGAATTGGGTCTTCCTGTGTGTCTCGGCGGAGATAAAAACACAAGGGGATAAAGCAGCAGCAAGACAGGGAACAAAGAGAACTCCCCACACTTATAATGATTTAGTGGAACGAACTAGTTCAACATCACCGGTGCCCCAGAACGCTGTAAGAATTGGTCATTGCATGAAGGAATGTTGTATGAAAAAAAACAAAAAACAGTCAGTTGCTTTAAATAAAATAGAAAACAGTCGGTTCCTAAGCTGTTTTTTTTGGATGATTTAGGCCCCTTTGAGGGTGTGGATCATTGGCCGTGGAGTGACTGGTGGGAGAACAAAAGATCTACAGCTGCTGAAGTCATAAGAGGAACCAGGTGCCAAATGTTGATGTTGGGAAATAATCTACAGCAGAAATGTATCAGCCAAGAGAAAGCCTTACTGGGGAAGAGTTGGCCTGGAACAAAAGCTCCTGTTCCAATACTGCACGCATACACACACCGCTACTGCTAACATTCCACATCAGCACACACACACACACACACACACACACACACACAACTATCATGTCTTTGGGGGTGGTGTGGACAACCTCCTCCCTATGTGCTCCGGGGGAGCGGAGAGGAGAGGAGTGGGAGATGTGTGAGAGATGCGGTGCTGACTGGCCAAGGCGAGGCGGGCTCAGCGGAGGGAGAGAAGCAGTGGTCTATATTTATTCTCAGGTCTACTAAATGAGGTCACTCAGGTGGTCCTGCTGAATACATTTCTCCCCCATCTCCATCATGAATCATCTGCTGCTTATTATTCCTGTCCAGCCCGGGTACGGGGGCTCGCTTTCGTACAGCACCAGGACTCTGCATGCATGCGTTTGTGAGCACACGTGTGCCCGTTAACACATACGTGCGCGCAGGGAGGCGCGTGCGCCCATTCGCCCGCAGCGCTGAATGAGGGGATGGATATAGCCCGTGTGACAGACAGAGAGCAGGTTGTTTAATGAGTGAGTGGATGAGAGGTGACATTCATTGGCTACCTCTCACACACCGCCTCCTTCCCTGCCAGTTCCCCTCTGCATTTAGACTTCCACTCTGAGCAGGCATTAAATAGCTGCGGCAACCACCGGGTAATAATGCCTGCATTACCCCGAAAAAATACATCAGGTGACAAAACACACAAAAAAAAAAAAAAAACCCAACACTAGCACCCAGCATTGTTTCATCCATCTGAGACAAAATAGAGAGCTAAACTCCGTCGTGTCAGGTATATGTGTCTGTATCAAATAGAGCGTCGCCACAGAAATGGGCATTTCTCATTCCTCTGATATCCCTATCTGGCTTTTTGTTTACATTAGCGGAGTAGAGTGGAAGTAGGGAGATGGAAAAGAGAGCCCATTTGCACAAAATATTTCACCCGTGAATGAACACAGAGAGGGTTAGATTAGGTTTATGGGCCTGATTCCAGAGATAAACCACCCCCCCCCCTCCACACACACACGCAGCCCTGGCATGCATACGTGTATGCACGTGCATATACAAATCTGCATGCAAATTGACACGCACATGTACACACACATACAAAGTGAGGCTGGCAGACTGGAATAATACAAGGGATCTGGATGTTTGCACTTTGAACCTTTTCTAATCCTTAGTATTAGGGCATGGCTAAAGCCTGATTATGGCAGAATGAAATGGATCTAAATAGATGTCCCAGCCCATCAAGCCTACATTTCTTTGTCCCAGAAATAGAAATGGAAATCTGTAATCAACCTCCAACCTCTCTCCCACACAGCCTCTTTCCAGTTCTGGCATT
This sequence comes from Lampris incognitus, assembly GCF_029633865.1. Lineage (NCBI taxonomy): Eukaryota > Metazoa > Chordata > Actinopteri > Lampriformes > Lampridae > Lampris > Lampris incognitus. The sequence continues at coordinate 16,453,681 of NC_079211.1, forward strand.
CACCATCGCAAAGGAAAATTCATTCAGACTTCTCATATCATCTCAGATGAATTATCTGTGCTCAGCAAACCTTTGCAACTATGTTGTTCCTCCCCAAATCTTCTGGATAATATAACATGACGCGCAGTACAGAATATAGTCATTCTTTTTTCAATTGTATGAGTATGGTGCTTATTATATGCTAAATCGAGATCTATAAATTGAATTTTGGCTCGCATAAATGTGATTTCGAGTAGTGTGTGCAGATATTTAAACATTTTTTTTTTATCTTTGCACTCAGTTGCACCACATCTTTTTTGACGCTGTTGTGCTGCCGTGTGATAGCCGTCCGCCAGGAGCCAGCGTGTGCTGCAGGTGCGTGGTAAACTGTGAGCAGCGGTATTGTTGAGGTCTCTGAGTGGCGAGAAGCCCCCTCTGCAGAACCATGGCTCAGGTCTCTGCCTCAGCGGTACAGGGGAGGGTGCGAGGGCAGGGTTCCTATGCTACCTTTAGATCACACACAGACACACACATACGTGCGTGCATGATTGTACGCACACAAACAGGAAACACATGCACACACACACACACACACACACACACACACAAGCAAACTTGCACAGAGAGAACTACACTCAACAGTGTGAAGAAAAAAGATAATGCTCATTTTTGCACGGAAAAGAAATGACACACTGAGGCGCTACACGTGCACACACTTTCTCTCAAATAGAGACATGGATAGACATGCACAGACAGACAAATGCACAGGCACACACCCACACCCACATACAGGCAGCTTGTGTTGCTAGAAGATCAGGGAGGACTTAAGAGCTCCTCCAGCACCAAAATTACAGGGTACTGCTAAATTCTCCCAGCAGAGAGCACTATGGGATAGTACAGGGGGGTGGAGGGGAGGGGGGGGCTAAGGAGGGATGAGAGATAGAGGAGGGGTGGTGAGAGGGATGGAAAGAGGAGGAGTGTGGGGTGAGGAAGGGCAGGGGAGGAAGTGGGAGATTCTTTTTTAGAAGATGAGGTGGAGAGCGCAAGCCGAGGAGGAGTGAGACTTGATCTGATGTGATGTTTGAAATATGTGTGTGTTTGTGTGCGCGTGCATGTGCATGTGCGAGCATCTGCATATGCCTGTGGAGCAATATGGAGGGAGGTGATGAAGTGAGGGGGTGAAAGGAAGAGGAGGAGGAGGAAGGCTAGGTCTGGAGAGTAAGTGGGAGGTGATTTCTCTGAAGTTGAAGTGTGCGTGTGTGTGTGTGTGTGTGTGTGTGTGTGTGTGTGTGTGTGTGTGTGTGTGTGTGTGCGTGTGTGTGTGCGTGCATGTCTGCACGCTTGTTTGTCTCCATTTCTTTCACTTCTAATTTTTCGTCATTTGTGTCTATCTGTGTGTGTGCGCGCACACATACGTGTGTATGAATGTCTCTCTCTGTACGTGAGTTTACGCATGTGAGAGACTGTACATCTCTCTCTCTTTGTAGGTGAGTGTGCTCCTATGTGTGTTGTCTCTGTGCACCATGCCTGCATGCCTGTGTGCTCCCTTTTGGTCAGTTCAGACAGTCCCAGCAGACTACTAAACCAAAGCGTTGAGGTATTATGGACTTCCATGGCCAGCACCACTGGTGCAGAGCCTCAAGCTACTTATGACAGCTTTTAACCTCTGCAGAGGACCTGTCAGCAGCTCGCAGTGTCTACGCAGTGTGTGTGTGTGTGTGTGTGTGTGTGTGTGTGTGTGTGAGAAAGCCACTGCTTGCAGACACGCACAGCCTCTGCATCATTTAGCTATGGTTGTCTGTGTCACCTCTCCAGTGAATCAGACGGGGCAGACCTTTTACACCACTGCACTTTCCATTCTCCATTTTCAAACTCAGCTTGCTGTGAAAATATCCACGCCTTAGTGTTAGACACACACACACACACACACACACACACACACACACACACACACACACACACGCACGCACATACACGCACGCACATGGTGGGCATACGTATGTGCAGAACACTATTGTCTTATAGTGGCCATATCATGCTCATTCCAGTTCTATATTTTTATTCTGAAGCTCCACTACAGTTGTTTTGCATCGTTCACAGTTCAAAAAAATCCTTAATTATCTTATACTGGCCCTTTATGCAGCCCCTCAGTTCATCCTCTGTCTGAAACAAGCCGTTTTAGCTCGTTTTAGCTATCTCTTTAAGCCCCCCCCCCAAAAAAAGCCCACTTCTTCTTCTGATTGGCCGACTTGCGGACTGCCTGACGAGAGGAAGCAGTTAGTGCTTTTAGCATCGCCTCATCCTCAGGGGAAACCGAACTCGACGGGGAAACAGTTTGATAAAACACCGGTCTAGGAAGTTCTGTAAGTAAACTGAACTATTTCTCATTCTTGATTGAAAATGGCAACTTCTCCAAATTCATCCATACATGTTTGAGCCCAAATACGATCCGGAATATGACAGCGGATAGCACAAACATCCAGCAGGACGTCTCTGGTAAATATTATGCTTATTACCTGCTTATTGTGTGACATAACGGGGGATTTAGCCTCTCAATCACAAGCCGTACATAAACCTTTTTCTATATATGCCCCTGCTAATCAGTGTACGTGTGGGAAATGCGCTAAAATGCTGACTGAAGTGGAAAATGTCTGCTGTCAGGAAATAAAGGTCACCTAGCTAGTAAAATGTTGTTCCGCTGTAGCCAAATGATACAGTATCCCTCCCGCATCGTCAGTTATTTGTATGCTGGAGTACATTAAATGCCTATAATACCACTCAAGTAGACAGTTTCGTTTTGTTTTTGTCTTCTCAACATTAAGATATGTGCTAACCAAACTCTTCCTGGTGTTGCACCAAAATCTGTTTCTCGTCTGCTCTACCGAACTTTGTCTGAGGGCAGGCCAAACTAGCCACCATGTGGGCATCATGAAAATGTGTTACGTAGTGACGTAGGTAAGTAACGGAAGAAAACGCTGGACTACAGAACAAGGCGTTTCAGGCAGTGTTTTCTGTCGCAGAGAATAACGCTCTTTGGCGTGGACCTTGGGCTGTGTAACTCAGCAGACATTGTACATGCACCTCCGGGCTGTATAACACACTAAAGGCAAGGGGGGGAAACCCAGAAAGCATAACATGACCTCTTGAATGTGCACACACCTTTGCATGCAACCTGGCACATACCAGCAAAGTTCGAATTGCGCGGGGGGGGGGGGTCTGACCCTCTAATTGAGAATTGGACACCTCCCTCCCCCTAAAAAAAAAAAGAAGGTAAAAACAACAGGTCAGGGGGGGGGGTCGAAACATTTATATATCCTTATTACCTGTAATCGTAAATATTACAATATATTTCCCATATTCATTCCAGGAAGAATCTTGTAATACGATTTCAGACACCCCTAAAATTGACCATACCATTTCTCCCCCCTCAATTGTACTTGGCCAATCACCCGACTCTCTGAGCCGTCCCGGTTGCTGCTCCGGGGAGGGTTGCAGACTACCACATGCCTCCTCCAATACATGTGGGCCACTTCTTTTCACCTGAAAGTGAGGAGTTTCACCAGGGGGACGTAGCATGTGAGAGGATCACATTATCCCCCCCCCCCCAAACAAGCGTCCTGACCGACCAAAGGAGGCACTAGTGCAGCGACCAGGACACATACCCACATCCAGCTTCCCACCCGCAGACACAGCCATGTGTCTGTAGGGACGGACGCCCAACCAAGCCGGACGTAACATGGGGATTCAAACCAGCAATCCCCGTGTTGGTAGGCAACGTAATAGACTGCTATGCTACCCGGACGCGCCCCTCCGCCCCATTTCTTAACTTTGACGTTAGCTGAATGTCTCATCTGCCTGCCTCATTACTCCCATCATTGCAGTGGCTTGCATCCTTATTAAAGTCTAGGCTCGCATGCATCGCGCAAGCTAATGGAGATGCTGTAGATTAATGTAAGTAGCTAGCTATCTATCTAGTTTAATACATTTTACTATCTGACCTTCAGAGTTTCTGAACTAGACTGTCTACGGATGAATGCTAATGTCAGCTATTTTCTAACGTTTGCCTTAAGTTACATTTTAACTAGCTAAAGCTAGTGTTTTCCTTACCTTAAATTAGCTAGCTGACAGTGTGCCCTTTCATTTCCAGTGTTGGCTAAATAGCTAGCTAGCTGTGTCTATGGCTTGGCATTTCATAACCAATATAAAATGCCATGTATTATCTGATGTCAGCTAACACTGGTGCTCAGTCATGAGCAGTGAGACAATGGAGGATTAGTCGTTGTAGAGATATGTTTTGACATCAATATAGAGTTTATTATGTCTCCCCGCCTGCCGCCCAATGACCGCTGGAATAGGCTCGAGCATCCCCGCGACCCTGAGAGCAGGATAAGCAGTTCGGATAATGGCTGGATGGATGGATATTACATTTTAATACTTTTGTGTAGTTGTGGTGATTAAGTCTTTTGCCTTTTTGATATGATCTTCAACAATAGGCACCCAATTTGTTTTCACTCAGGAATGCAGGAGTTTTACCTGGTTGGGTAATTGAAAAATATTAAAATTCATTTGTGCTGAAGGCTGACTAATTGTATTAGTGCAAATGTATGACTACTTTATTGAGCTCGGATTAGATTTCATTCAGAGTCAACGTGGGCAAGAGGAGAGGAAATATCTGGCACTCTTTTTTGGCAAAAAAAAAGAAGAGTAAGTTGAAACTTGTAATTAGGATTTAGAGATGATAATGCAGCCTGTATTTTCTGTGGTTGTCATGCAGGCTTAATACTGAGCAGGATAGTGTGGGTGCTGGAGAGGTTTACATTTATGTGCTGGTGTATCAAGGAAGCAGAGGGAGGTCAGAATGACCGCCGGCAGGCAGAAGGAGGTCAAGAGGACAGTGAGCAGGCAGGACCTCATGGCAAAGAGGTGAGTAGCAAAGGAGACAGCACTTAATGATATATGCCAACATACCAGATATTTAGGCAAATAGTACTTTCAGAAACTGATGGGCTACACAACAATCATTCCGTACTGTTCTCAACTAATAACTTGGGACTTTTTTTTTGTTGTTGATTTTTTTCCCCACCTTTTTCTCCCCAATTGTACTTGGCCAATTAGCCCACTCTTCTGAGCCACCCCGGTCGCTGCTCCACCCCCTCTGCCGATCTGGGGAGGGCTGCAGACTACCATATGCCTCCTCCAATACATGTCGAGTTGCCAGCCGCTTCATTTCACCTGACAGTGAAAAGTTTCGCCAGGGGGACGTGGCGCGCGGGACAATCATGCTATTTCCCCCTCAGTTCCCCCTTCCTCCCTGAACGGGTGCCCCAACTGACCAGAGGAGGCGCTAGTGCAGCAACTAGGACACATACCCACATCCGGCTTCCCACCCGCAGACATGGCCAATTGTGTCTGTTGGGACGTCCGACCAAGCCGGAGGTAACACGGGGATTCGAACCGGCGATCCCCGTGTTGGTAGGCAATGGAATAGACCGCCACGCCACCCGGAAGCCCGTAATTTAGGACTTTTAATAAAGTGTTGTCTACTGATAGTAAAGAAAGTTCTGGTACAGCGTTGTGTAGATCTGTGTTTTATCGAAAATGATGCTCTACTGTTGTTGGTCTGTGTGTGTGTGTGTGTGTGTGGGGGGGGGGGGGGGTCTGACTTGCTGGCAGTTTCGCTCTAGAATACTTAGTTGGTGACCCCAGACTAAAAAAGTTGTGTAGTACATGGCCAATGAGCTGGTATAATGGATTTGATTCATCATCATCTACAGATTGCAGACATTGTGTTAAACAGTCAAGATACTGTAAGGATTGTACGACTTCAGTTCACTGAAGCACACACCCTAGCTGTACGGGTTTCCCTTTACCTTTACACTATGGAGAAAAAGTTGACACCCCCCCCCCCCGATATCCATTGTATAGTTTGCACTCTGCATACCGGTACCTATACACAAACACACCTCTGCAAAGTCACAGTGAGCTGTCTCTTGCACACAGGAAAGCACACCCACACCTATTAAAACATAGACGCATACACACATGCGGAGAAAATACACACACACACACAAGCAATCGGTGTGAGCCGTCTGTTGGATCAGTAGGAGATAAAGGATGCAGAATAACAGGGGTACCTTGGGGAGCAGAGCAAGTCATCTGTCTCAAACTAGAACAGACTGAGAGCACTCCCAACATGACAGATGCAGACGGACTCATCTTACGGCAAATCGCATCTCCTGACCTTTTACCTCCATACCTCGCCCTATGTTACACACACACCCGCGCACACACGCCCATCCTACCGCAACAAAAAGCACACGCTGCACGGTAAGGGTTAAGCTGCATTCAAAGTGACACTCGTAAACACTCATATGATCAAAAGAGACAAGAGCACAGACATGAAAACACACCTTCATTACAGGTACACTGACACGGACCGACAGCACCATGCAGCCTCACAATCTAGTGCCTGAACCACACACACAATATCTTAGCTGTGCACAGAGGTGAACACCGCCAGACAGGTGAGCAGACACACACAAACACACACCACATGTACACACACTTTGCCAGGCCCCTGAACTCCCCTCTCGGACAGCACATCATTTGACTAATAGCAGCTGAAATGTTGCATGCTTGGAGAAACAAGCAGTGGAGGAACTGGGTCAGAGAGAGGGAGAAAAAAAAAAGCCTTTCACCTCCTTAGTGGTCAGAGCTAAAGGTTAGAGGAGAGGCAACGCAAAACTGTGGTGCACAGGAACACACTCACATACACACTCACAAGGTAAAGGTTAGTATTGGTCATGTGGGAGTTAGTGTTGAGCCTTCTCTTAAAGCAAAGGAGCGGGTTCATGCAGTGTGTAGAAGCGTGTGTGTGCGTGCGTGCGTGCGTGCGTGCGTGCGTGCGTGCTTGAGCAGGCAGGCATTCTCTCATCCCTGCTAAAGACATTTGGGAACTTTTGGCAGCAGCGAGGAGCTCCACATTAGTGTTTCATTAAGCCTACAATCAACCAAAGACAGCAAACGCATAGCTATGAGCACACACACAGACACACACTCACACTCACTCACATATAGCGGACTGAAGGGCCCACGAGGAGGGGTCCCTGTGTGAGCACGTTGCTCAGCAGGAAAGCTGACTGAAATTTTGGTCTTGATTCGTTTGTGCTGATAATCAGCGAGGGAGGCATGGTTAACTCGGTAAAGCCCCGCAGCTGATAAAACTGATCCTCTTCCCCTTCCCTCTGTTCTTATGGAAGACTGATATGGGACTCGGCGCTCTCTAAAGAACCCCCCCTCCCCCCCCGACTCCCCTCCCTTCCCTTCTCCTCTCCTGACTAGAGGTCCACGAGCCACAAATCAGCCAGCTCAGCCTGATAAAAGGTATGTTCGAATGGACGGGAATGCAGTGGGAGATAGCGGTGGTGTGTCAGAGGCCACAAGGCTCTCGAAGGCCCGACTCACTAATGAGCTAATCTTTACGCAAATGCTTCGCGAGTCATACAAGAGCTGACGCGTCTCCGGTACACCGTCAAATGCAAAAACGGCGCCCGTACACGTCCACGCAATAACGTGCTGGCGATTATTAAGCGCCGTGTTGGTACGTGTACAAGTGGGTATGTGATATTTATTGTTGTTCTGGAAGTCTTATGCACGTCAGTGTGGAAATATTTCCAAGTGTGTATGTGCATGTAAAAGCACAACACGGCCAAATTACACTTAACCAAAACCAAACGTGATAAATTGAGTGTAATTGGTGTGGCTGTATACACACACACACACACACACACATATATATATAATGTCCATCATATTCCGCCACTGTCCATATATATATATATATATATATATATATATATATATATATATATATATATATATATATAAAATGTCCATCATATTCTGGTTGTCCATTGTCCATCATATTCTGCATGTGTCCATTTATATATATATATAATGTCCATCATATTCTGCCTCTGTCCATCATATTCTGCCTCTGTCCATTCATTCTGTAAAGATGGAGAGTTCCAGCTCTGCTGACCTTTTCAATATGGCCTCCAGGAGGGAACTGTGACAATCGATGCAGCCTTCGTTGCCCAGCACAGAATAGCAAAGCAAAGCCACAAAGATGGTGGGGGGAAGAAAAAGAAAAAAAAACAAACCTCTTACTCAAGGTTCAACGCATCCAACTTAAAAAAAGAACAGGGCAATACAAAAGCAGTGAGGTGTAGTAAACTAGCAGCAACAACACAATGCTGGCGTGTCTGATGAGAGGCAAAGTGCATGATGGGACTGTAATATTAAGCAAACTGCACTCGTATCAGCGACGTCCTTTTTTGGTCCGGTCAGAGAAAGGAGAGAAGAACAACATATGACGGGGGAGAAGACAGAAATACAGATGACAGACAGCACAGAGAGACGGAAAAGACAAAGACGGGCAGTAAAAAGGAGACCGAGAAATAGCAAGGAAAGGTAGTTTCCCAGAGAGAGAGAGAGAGAGAGAGAGAGAGAGAGAGAGAGAGAGAGAGAGAGAGAGAGAGAGAGAGAGAGAGAAGTCATAAACCTGTTTTAGAGGAGTCTGTCCTCCCATCTGTTATCCACAAAACCAGAATCTGTGAGAGGTACACCAATGAGCGCACACTATGTGTGTGGGTGCACCTGTGTGGAAGTGTAAATGTGTGTGTGTGTGCCTGAGCCCTGGGGGAATCTCCTATGCCTGCTAACATGGAGGCAACTGAACAAAGCTGACTGTAGCTACCAGGGGATCCAAGGCACCACACACACACACACACACACACACACCTACTGCACAGAGGAAGGAAGGCTGAGAGATGGATCAAGAGGCAGACGACATATAGATACTCAGACAGGCAGCCACAAATAGACAGATACAGAGACAGATCAATAGATAGTCTGCTGTAGATGATGGCTAATGTGTAATGGGCCAGAGTAGCGAGCGGCGTGTGGGTCCAAACCACAGTGGAGCCTCCTCGACCATGAGAACTGGTGTGCAACACGAGAGGCAGGAAAAGAAACGCACTTCTCCTCCCTTCTGCCGCTGTTAGCCAAAACCCCAATCAGAGAGCATAGCAGACCACAGAAGAACACTGCTGATTACATCCTAATACACATCGGGTCCGCGGCTGACGGAAGGCATGCACACACATGCATAACTCATACATACGTGTCAGCAGACACACACACACACACACACTATACTCAGTCCAGTATTCATGCTCACGCACAAATAAACACACACACACACACATACACACACACATACTCATGCACACACACTCACGCACACACAAACACTCATACAATGATTACATCCTGTCTGGTTCTACTTTCTGTTTGTCAATGGTATTGGTTACACGAGGAAGCCATACTGATCGAGAATCAGTATTTTGTGCAGAGGGCCGTGTGGCTCGGGGGCTTAACCCCTGGTCTGAGAACACGCGGAGACCGAGCTGGCCCCCGGCACCCCGGCCCCGGGCCTCAGCACAAATAAACATCCACAATGCAAAAATGTCTGGAGACTCGAAACAATTTCCTGAGGGATCTGTCACTGTGTAGAAGCAATGGGGAGGAAGGGGGGGAGATCTAAGCAGAGGAAGAAGGGAATAAACAAGGGAATGGCTGGAGGGGGGGGGTAGAGAGAGAGATGCATTTGTGGTAGAAAAAGAGAGAAACAAGAAAAAGAGAAAGGCTGAGAGAGAGAGAGCAAGATGGAGAGAAATGGGAAAAATGGGTTTACTAGGAACGGGGAAGTGAAATTGTTTGGTGCCGTGTACCAAATCATCAGCTCACTTTGAGAGGCAGCGCACAGGGCTGACGGCGTGAGCTTACCATCGCACAACGTATTTATTTATCACGTGAAGACGTCGCTTTCTTTTCAGTCCCGCCTCGTCCATCCATCCATCCATCCATCACACACGCATAGACTCTGACAGCAAACAGATTCACTTCTGTGGAATCGCTGACGGAAAATATTTCACGCTCGGCTAAGACGACGCTCTCACGTGCATTAACAAGCAGACAATACATATGGCCACTTCTATTATGTAAGCAAATCTGGCCAAGAGGAAAGGATGGATGAGTTTGCACGGGTGTGTTGCCGTGCATAATAATGTATATGTGGCTTCTGTGCTTCAGCATGTACTTGCATGCAAGTGCGTGCTTATGAGTATATATTTGCATCTGCCCATGTGGTTTTGCGCCTATTTATGCCTTTTTTTGTGTGTATATTTGTGCCCGCACGCCTCCAGTGTGTTTGTGTGCTTCTGTTACAGTGTTTGTGTGCTTGTGGTCTTGCTGGAATGGAGCACGGTCCGTTTTGGCACCGAGCTGAATTCACAGAAACGGGCTTGGCTCATGCCGGTAAGAGCAGTATTTAGACTCTGTATTTATGCGTCGGACAACCACAGCCATCCCTATCACCGCCTTGTGATTCATGTTTGTTTGCTTTGCTCCACACAGATGCAATTCCATCAAGACGCTCTTCTCCCTCCCACCGAAACGCGCTCGCCAGAAACGTTAGTCAGTCAGTTTCATCAGCCGGCCCTCGTCGGGAGCTGACCAAGCATTCAGTGGTTTCCACAGCAAGGATGCGACATTAAAACTAAGAATCTCTATAATTACAGATCCATATTTCTCCGATGAGTTTGTGTAAACAAGCCGGGCTCTAATTCAGGGAGGCGGAATTTTTTGGCAGGCCCGGGCCGAGGGTGCCACTGAAAGGCTGTCGGAAAACAAAGCCATTTCAGAGTGTGCCTTGGAAGAGAGAAACCACTGTTCTAGGGAGTGGGAGAGAGAGAGAGAGTGGGAGAGAGAGAGAGAGAGAGAGAGAGAGAGAGAGAGAGAGAGAGAGAGAGAGACAGAGAGAGACAGAGAGAGACAGAGAGAGAGCTCCATCTGAAAGAACCGTGATTGGAGCCGAGCGCTTGGCCGGAGAAGAAAGACATTGAGAATATGTGTTGTTGGCAAAGCAGAGGGCAAACGACCTCAGATGTCTCAGATGGATAGTGAAATATGTTGTCCAAGAATGTTTTAGATTATGGGCCATCACTGTTTTATTCCATCCTTATTTTATTTCTTCTTTTTTTTTAATGCACCAAAGCAACGTCCAATACAGCCCTCCTTGTGGACAAAGATGCTCATCATCTCACGCCGTACATTTTCTTTCCCTAATCACTATGGATTGTTCTCTAAACACAGATCTTTCCAGTGGTCTTAAGCTGTCTCCTATCCTTTCGCCTGCAGCTATTTCAGAGCTGCAAAACCGCAGCGATGGGTTCCGCATAATGAACGAAACTAAAGAAACTTAGGAAGCAACTTTGAACGACTGAGAATCATTCAGAGTGAAAGCTTCAGACGGGGGGTGGGTGGGGTGGGTGGGTGGTGGAGTTATGAGTTTGTGTTAGCAGAGGAGAGGAAAAATCAACAGTGTTGTTTTTTTTCACAAGAGTTGGCTCTGTGGTCTCTCTTGGTCTGCATGCCACGAAGAGATCTAAGCTATTGGTTAACAATGATGACTTCACCACAGACATCCAATGAACGGTGCAACTTACACGCACGGCTGCACAGGCGTGCATGCATATGAGCATGCACAGAAATGCCCGCGCTCGCACCTTCTCACATACCCCCACCCCATCCTTTGCAGAGAGTTGACAGCAGATTTACCGAGAATGGTGGGATGGGAGGGAGGGAGAGAGTGAAGGAGCAATGGGAAAGGAGTAGGGGAGAATGTGTAAATAGCACCGTAGGAGCGAGAGGGAGAGAAGACGCCTAGCACGCGAGATAAAATATTCTAATGAGATAAGCATGAAGCACGGCCAAGGAGGGATGAGTGTCTGCGTTTGGCGATGCACGGAGCAGACTAATTGAGATGAATTCATGAATATATCAGCTTCATCGAGGAGCGACGGGTTCAACCGTAACCAATGGTTACCATTCAGTTGTACGGCCGCGTGAGCAGCCCTCCCTCTAAAAGGATGTCCTCGTGTCTTCCCTCCCATCCCCTCCGTAGCCCCCCACCACTCCCACCACACACACACACACACACACACACATATACATACGTCCCCCAAATCCCCCCCCCTCCCGCCTTCCCCCTAAACAAACTCCCCTGTAATAAACGAAAGGCAATAACCGGCAACAATAACGCAGTGCCTGCTAACCCTCTCTGAATGAAATATCCAAAGCAGAACCAGCAGAGGCAGCCTAGATAGATTTGCAAAGCAAGCAGAAAGCCACATATTACACCGCCACTCTCATAACCGCTGGGATACCTTCGCTCATGGGGAGGCTAAATCTCCTTATCGCCGGCCGCGCTTCTCCGCCAGTGCTAACCTCACCTATTAGCGGAGTTTGGGAGGATACTTTGAAAATGAAATCTGTTGCGGATTAATGATTAGCTGCTTATGCTTGTAATTGCTTGCATCAATGACAATTACCCCAAGTCAGTAACGTATTACAACTGCTGTCAGCGGGTTCAGGGATAACTCAGCCTCTGCAATCAACAAAATCTGAGCAAAACCACGTTTCGGGAGATTGACGAGTCCTGTTGCAGTATTGTCGTCCACCGTTTGAAGAAATGTTAACGTAAACTGCTGTGCGTAATGTTATACAAATGGAACGAAAGCCCATTTAAACAATGTAAGTTGAACTTTAAAGTCAAAATACACCGAGACAAGCCAGCTCTTTGGTTGACATGATGTTGAACACTTTTACTCACCCTATTTTATTGTATATAAAGGTAAACCTAGGGCGTCCAGGTGGCGTAGCGGTCTATTCTGTCACCTACCGACACGGGGCTCGCCGGTTCGAATCCCCGCGTTATCTTCGGCTTGGTCGGGCGTCCCTACAGACACAGTTGGCCGTGTCTGCGGGTGGGAAGCCGGATGTGGGTGTGTGTCCTGGTCGCTGCACTAGCGCCTCCTCTGATCGATCGGGGCACCTGTTCGGGGGGGTAATAGCGTGACCCTCCCACGCACTACGTCCCCCTCTGGCGAAACTTCTCACTGTCAGGTGAAAAGAAGCGGCTGACGACTCCACATGTATCGGAGGAGGCATGTGGTAGTCTGCAGCCCTCCCCGGATCAGCAGAAGGGGTGGAGCAGCGACCGGGATGGCTCGGAAGAGTGGGGTACTTGGCTCTACACAATTGGGGAGAAAAACACCCCCGCCCCCAAAAAAAAGGGTAAACCTTTTGGATTTTCTACATTTTAGAGCTATCAGACGTTTAGTGCGAAGTAATAAATAACACACAGATTTGAAAAATGTGAACTCTTCACAGTGAGAATAAAACGTGCTCTTAAAAATATATCATTAATCACGGTTTTACATTTTTCAAAAAGAGGGCAGTGTCTGAACAGGCCTAGAAGAAATCAGCACATCTTAGGCAAGCGACAGAGCACGCAAAGCTTTCAGTCTTTTGGCTTTCACATTAGTATTAGATCACATACTACATACCTGAGGGAAATTACAAACCAATGGTTGTGCATTTTCTTCATGAAAGCCTTTAAATGCACATAAGACACAGTGTGCGTGCAGGTTTCTTCAAAGACAATGAAAACATCTTTTCCCGTAAAAAACGCATCTCCGACTAATCTCTTTTGCCATTTCTGAGTCGCTGTGATTTGATTACGTTAATTCCTAGATCACATTTGGCCTTTTTTGCCATCAAGTTATTATCCTCCTGTTACATGACTTTGTGACTGTCATGCTGTCTGCATGTTTATGCGACTATATTTAGACTTGTGTGTGTGTGTGTGCGCGCGCACGCATGTTTGCATGCATTTGTTTGCGTGCACACTCACCTAACACACAGTATACCTGCCCGGGAGCATGCACGATGCACATATGTTGCAGTGTTTACCCCCTTGCAAATGTAGGGCAGGGCAGGATCCTCTGATCAGCTGTAGTGGGATAAGGGATTTCAACCTTGACCTTTAACGTCCCGAGGGCAAAAAAGGAGCAAAAAGCAGGCACCTAGTGTTTAGTGTATGATGCCCTGTGTGTGTGTGTGTGTATGAGTAACAGAAAACTTAAAACCCATGGTAAAGAGCAGGAGTGTTAACCCGTGTGTAACAACTTTGACCCTATCTGGTTTAATTGTGGCGGAAAGATTTTGGTACATTTTCGGTGTCTGATGTCTTCCAAGACCCTCTTCCATTTTCTTTTTGTCTTGGTCGGCATCCAAGTAACCAGTTTTGTTTTTTTTACAGCAGGGAAGAATGAGTCCACACATTATAATGATAAACAGATACTGCCTGTGTTGTCCTGCTTAAACTTTTCCAAGTACATGCCATGTGTGCTAAACCGAGTAAAATGCTCAACGCTAGAGCATTAGCAGCCTGAAAACAGGGCAAATACTCATAATTAGCATGCGAAATTCACAAGAGACAACGTATTGACAATGTAGGTCAACAAAAAAGTTTTCAACCAGCAGATCTACTGGGTTTGTGTGGGCAATATATACTTCACTGTGGCAACAGTCTCGTGGCGGTTAGTATGTGCACCACCCGAGTCAGTATTCTGCAGGGGAGCTCTGCGTATGTTAGTGTCCATGATGGTGCACAGAGATGGAGAGTGACAGCTGTCAAGGGGGATCAGCCTTACCCTGCTGGCTGCAAAGGAAATCAAGGAAGAATTGGAGTGCATGACGACAGCCTGCCTGTGTTTACCGCCTTATGGCCTTGTCCTTATATAGAACAGAGCGGCACAGGACCGGCTGGCCACCGCGAACACATCACAGAGCAGTCATGGTACATCATTTCAACGGGAACCCAAATGGAAAGAAAAATGCAGGGCGCTGACAGAGTCTACTTGGCCCTATAGAGGATGTATTAAAGAGTAGGTGTGCGTGGGTATGTGTTTGTGTGATCGTGAGTGTAAGTGTGCATGTCATCTCGGTCTCTCTCTTTTGCCCCCTGCTCTCTTATTCCATTATATTTCCCTCTCCATAAAAGCCTCCTGTCTCAAATCACTTCTCCCCTGACTCTAACCCCTAAACACAGAATGGCCATTTTCCTCACAAACAGCTCATTCCATATCCTGTGTTTAGACAAAGCTATGAAATACAACCAGTTTGTTCGGGTCTTACACCGGGGATAGAAGGATGAGGGCGGGGGCTTGGGGATTGGGGGGAGGAGGAGGAAGGGGGATGGGGGGGGGTGTTGACGGACAGCAGGGGCTGGTGCTGGTACAGGTCTGGGGTGTAGATCAGGGCAGGGTTATCATGACTGACCCCCTGCTGTGTCTCCCTGACCTCAAGGCTCTGAGTTTTGATCTCTGACCCTGCCTTGGCTCCTGACAGGGCAGTGAGAGAGCCTGTGGCAGGACAGGTCCAGAGTGGACGGAACAGGGAGGACCGGTCCTGTTTGGGTGGCGCCAGAGCGTGGGAGACAAACAGAGCTCTCTGATGTAAGTGTGTGCTTGTAAACACACACACACACACACACAAAAAAACAAGCGCAGATTAAAAACAAACAACACCACCATTTGTCGCTTACTCAACCCCACACCATTTGTTGCTTATTCTACCCCACGGAGGGGAGTGGGGGACAGGGAGTGCGGGGGGGGGGGAGTGAACTGTGTATGTCTAAGTGTTTGGGGTGGGGGAATTCTCAGAAGATTTGGTGGAATGTCCACTCCCCATGCATCTTCCTCTCGTCCCGACCGCTGTCTGCCGTGTTTGACCGTTAATCAGGCCAGATAAGCCGGGGGTCTTTATAGCAGAGCAGATTTACGCCGCTCTGCTGGCCGGCTGGACCGCATTCCCAGCAGGGACGGCAGGATAACGTACTCACATCTCACAGCCAGGGATAAGCTAGCCTAAGGGGGGGGGGGGGGGGGGTGGCGGCTCAAGACACATACAGGGCTCTACTGTACACACATACAGGAAAAGCAGGAAAACCATGGAGTAGATATAATTTTTGCAGGTGCTTTCAATCTTTCTTTCTCTCTCCCTCTCTCTCACACCCACACATGCAGAAACAAAAACACATACTGCGAACACGCAGCAACCATGCATGGTCATTATCTAAATGATAGATGGAGTGCGCCGCAACGTGTGCGCAAGCAGCAGGAGAATAAATAAAGCAAGCAGTTCCTGTTGGAGGGGACAACAACATTAACATAATACCGAGACAAATACCATATCCGATTACTGCTGACGTGGAGACGGCACAGTATATGAGCCTAATAATGATCCAACATCGGGCTGTGGTTTGGGAAGGATTTACAACTGAGGCTAGTTACGATTTTGCAGCCCAAACACTTTGGAAGTGTTGGGCACTCTGCACGCTGCTAGAGGGGAACGGCTACGCGGCAGAGAAGCACTACAAGGGGCTCTACGGTAGAAAAATCAAAATCTTACCCCAAAAAAAGAATCAATATGCTACCCCTTTCATCTTGGACCACAGGCAGGATATGTGCCTGCACACATGTCTCCTATAAAGAGTCAGTAGAAAAGATCGGATCTGTGATGTATTGAGGAAAAATGTTACAGAGCTGCCTTGTGATGAATGTGAAGACAATTTTGCAAGAACAGGAAAAAAAAAACCCCAAAGTTTTCGCTAAAGCTCATTTCGATGTGACAAAGCTCAAACAAAACATTTTTTGTAGTCCACATCAAGGGAGCGGCTCGGTAAAGTGTTGCTTGATAACATCGCAAGCTTTATGGCTCCCATGCTCTCCGGCTTTGTGGGAGAGTTCATAAATATGGACCGAGCTGTCCGGTATCAAATAAATAACATTTTAGAGGTTTAATTAGGCATGCGTCTTCCCTTTAAAAGAGATTGCGCACCCAAACAAACCGGGGAGTTTCCTTTTTCCAAATTTCCGATCATTGTGCAGCAGGGGGGCCTAGTGAGTAGGGAAATTGTCCTTTAGCCAGAAGGCCTTAGTTCCCTGGTAAGCAAGTATGTACCCTGCTGACATGCTCCTCGACCAAGACGAATGA
Source organism: Lampris incognitus (assembly GCF_029633865.1). Taxonomy (NCBI): domain Eukaryota; kingdom Metazoa; phylum Chordata; class Actinopteri; order Lampriformes; family Lampridae; genus Lampris; species Lampris incognitus. The sequence continues at coordinate 16,470,625 of NC_079211.1, forward strand.
AGGAGAATAAGGAGCAGTCTTCCTTCACTACCTCAACAAATACTGTGTTAGTGCCCTTGAGTCAGGCAGTTTCCCCTCAACTGCTCCAGCTGAGCTACCGCAATGGCCTTCCACAGAGGATTGGGTGTACTAACATGCAGAAAGTTGTATGAGCTTAAGGTTATAAGGTGTAAATATGTGTAGCTAAGTGTGAATCGGGGACAGAGGAACATTCCTCAGCAAACCGTCTGTGGCTCCATAACAAAAAAATATGCAGGGGTTAAAGAAGAAAAAAAAGCAAGAAAAAGAAAAAAACGAAAGAATTTCAAGCCTGAAAAGTTTTCCAGAAGGTCCAGAAGATAGGTGTGTGTGTGGCTTTTACTGATCAGAACCACCTTCTGCTTGCTCACTTGCGATTGTTTTTAAGCACAAGAAAGGTCCATCACTTTTCTTTCTTTTTTTTTGCGTTTTTTTTGCTGTTTGTGTAGACAGGGACATTGCTCTGCATTGAATGTGCATACACATTTTCAGATCACACACACTGGTATGAATACTTACGCAGCTGCTGTAGCTATGCAATAATTTCTTTGAACACGTAAACGGTACACCAATGAGCACCTGGTTCTCTGAGTTTGGGGCACCAAGTACCAGTGCCGTCTACTACTTATAAGAGCGACTTACAGGTGATGTAGTAGTTGTTGTTCCTGTTGAACTCCAGACCCATGTAGTTCGGGCTGAACTCCTGGAACTTGATGGTGAACTTGATGTCCTTCTCAGGTTTGTTGCAGTTGACCAGTACATTGGGGTCCAGGACCGTGCTGCAGCTCTCCGCCTGCTCCCTCTTCACCAGGTACAGCTTGTAGAACTCGTACTCCCTGCCTGGGTCTGCCTTGGGACAGATGATGTCCAGCTTGTCCCCAATGTTTGGGTAGATCACCAGGCCCTTCCCGGCCAGGAACCTGGGTAGTAGGAGAGAAGAGGAAGGTGAGTGAGTGAAATAAGAGAAGTGGGAAGGTTGCAGGTTGTGTGAGAAACACAGACAAAGTAGTCATAATCCAGTTTTAATGCTTTAGGAATCGGTTTTTACTTCTTTAAGTTCTTCTGGCAGGGCTTTCAGAGGTAGCGTGGGAACTATAGTCTAAGGACATTTTTCCCTCTTTCTGCTCATTAGCAGTATTTCACAAAGTGAAAACGTAAAATAGAAAATAAAAATGTTGGCTAATGTGCTGTGGTACTGAACAGTGTATTTTACAAAAACAGTACAACTTCTTTTCTTTTCTTTTCTTTTTTTTTGCTCACTGGATCCAAATCAACAAAAACTAACTACTGCCAAAACAAAACAAAAAGTTTACTGGGAGAGACACAAAATGGCCACCACAAAATGGCCGGCGGAAAATGGCTGCGGATGGAAGCAGCTACATACCAAGGCCGCATAGGATTGGTTTCATATTTTTAGAGCCTCTCTATTACACCTGAGCTCTAAACGTGATATCTAAGCTATCCCTCCTTCACAATTCTGTGTTTGGGGATGAAAAAGAAGCGAGGGGGTCGGTGGAGAGGTTAAGAGATCCTGGTTCATCTTCCTTCTGCCCCCGATCATCTACCGGGGGATTAAGATAATCCATCTGGCCATAATGTACCTCGCCACCTCGCTCCTCAGTGCCAACTCAATCAGTTCAGCACTTGTTCTCCTTTATTCGCTAAAGTTGGAGAACAGGAGGAAGCTCAAGCTGTGTATACATTATACGTGGACGTGTGCATATGGCGAGAGGGGGTTGGGGGGGGTCCTCGAGTGAGTGTGTGTGTGTGTGTGTGTGTAGGTAGGTAATGCCCATAAGTATGTGTTCATGCTTCTGTGCATGTGTATATTTGTGGTTGGTCAGCAAAATGAGCTATGGTTGCGGTCTGAAGGGGGGGGGTGTGGAGTAGTGGGGGCAGATGGGCCGAATCATTGTTCTGGACTTGTTTGAGGCTTAAAGTGTCAACATGGTTCAGCTCTGCTGTCCCAGTTAGCCAAGCATTAACCCAGACAGCCGGACTGACCACGGGTGTGTTTATGTGTGTGTGTGCGTGTGTTTATATGTATGTGTGTGTGTGTGTGTGTGTGTGTGTGTATTGTGGTCGCAGACTGCGAGCACAGCAGCGGGGCTATCTGCTAGATCTGCCCATGCCAGCAGATTTAAGCAGGATTTAGCAGCGCGCAATGCATTTGTTGTTCTTTCTGATCCCTCACGTTTTAACAAGACATCAGGGGCTGGGCCCTTCTCCCTCTCTCTCCCTCTCTCTGTATCCCTACTCCCTCCTTCTCGTTCATTTTTTTCTCTCATTTTCTCCCCGTTTTCTCTCTCTCTCTCTCTCTCTCTCTCTCTCTTATTCCCTCTCTCTCAGAGTAATCTCACTTTATCTACAGCCCTTCATTTCACCGTCACACACATCATTTCACCACTAAATAACAGACTCTTCAGACAGGCCCGGGGATGGAGGTCTGCTACGCCTTCTGAGAGACAACGACAGAGGCGTGCACGTGTTCGTGTGTTTTTCGATAGGCGCATGTGGAGGGGAGCACGTTAGACCCTCTTCATCTGACGTTTAACACTGACCAACAGTCGGCCATTGTGGAAAATGACCATTTAAAAAGTCCCATTTTCAAGAAATAAACCCCCCATGAAAATTAACATGATGGGATTAAGGCCTTTTTCTGCATTCATGTCCGCTCCATTTGGGGGAGAGAAAAAAAAGGCATTGCCAAACAAACGACTTAATTCACAAAAGAGATAAATCCAAAATGAAATTTGTGATACGGTCAGCCCCCCCCCCTCGCCTGCTCGCTGAATATGATGTCATGAAAGAATATGCAAATTGGAAAGGGCCCCTCATAAGAGCGAAGTGCAGAGGCTTGGAAGTGGGTGAGACGTTATTTCCATGCCATTGTCGAAAGGTTGGAGGTGGGGGGGGTGGGGGGGTTAATGCAAGGGGCGATAGGAGAGAGGGCAGGGGCATCCTTTGTCCAAGCCTCTCAACAGTTTGCTGGTTTTCAGCGGCAACCTTTTGTGCATAAACATGTGTGTGTGTGCGCCAACGTGCGAGTGCACACACATGCAGACTCAAGCGTGCTTGTGTGTGCGAAGACACGGCACAATCAAGTCTCTAATTGGATCTACAAGATGCATCAGTGAGGCATAAACAGGTCTCCATGGCGACGTTAGGCTTTGTTGCTGACCACCCCTCTCCTTCACTGCACCGCCGGCTCTTTCTCTCCTCCACCCCCCCACCCCACCCCCCCATCTCGGCCCTTCTCTATGTCTGCTACCCAATCTCATTCCCTCTATTGCTTTATCCTTCTCCTCTTATTCACCTCCTCAACATTTCCCTCATTTCTCTTTCACTCACCTCCCTTGGTCCCTGCCTACCCACCTCCACTCTCCCAACCCCGAGCACGCACGCACGCACACACGCGCGCACACACACACGAAACAGAAAAACAAGTGTGAAACAAACTCCCTACACAAAAAAGAACAAAAAAGAAAAATCAAGTGAACCACAATTAGCGCATTGATTTGTTTCGCTCAACAAGTAGGCGGTTTTTGTGTCGGGGGGGGGTGTTTCCATTCCCCCCCCTTTTTTTGCAGGGAAGACTGGCAACTTCACCAAATGTTCTCCATTTTACAAAAAAACAAAAACTCAAATGTTCAAAAAGAAAAAAATTGTTTCCTTGACTCTACCTCTCCATTTTTCATTCCCCCCGTCGCCCCCCCCGTCCCATTCATTACTTCATCAAAGCGAGGAGCAACAATTTAGATGAATAATTAAGATTTCCAAAGTCTTAATATCCCTAAAGGATTTTATCACAAGCCGGCCCCTGTCATTGATTCAATTTTCCGAGCAGGCCTCCTCGCTGGCGGTTAGATAGCTATCCTAAGTGAATTCTCCGCTTCTGTTTCCCAGCCTTTGTTAGCTGTCTGCCATAACGAGGCTCTGGCTGCTGTGGAGGTCTGGAAGCGCCGTCGCAGATGGGAAAGAAGCAACATAAAAGAAATAGGGCAGCAATTAGTGTTTAGCCCAGTTTAAAAGCCCTCCACTTGGCAAGCTGCGTCCCAGCTCTGGTCCAGGATGTGAAACTAAACTGGTGGGCTGGGACTTTGTCTCTCGTTTTTCTCTCTATCGGCTTAATCAGCGCCACTCCGGTTCTGCGCGTAGCCATGCGATGGAGAGGAGGAGAGGCGCGAGAGAAGATTATTGTACTTTTGATGAGGCAGAAGGGAAAAGGGGTGGGTGGCTGGCGGGGTTTGGGGGGGGGTTGTTGGTGGGAGGCCGGCTTGGCTGAATTGAATCTTTCAGTCTTTCCGAGCCGTCTAGAGACTCGAAGGACCTGTTGAGGGAAGCGGCGCGAGTGAGCAGAGGGAGAGCCGTGTGAGACGCCAACGTCATTTCTTGGAAATGACCCCTTGTGTGTGTGCGCGCATGAGAGACACCCTCCTCGCGTCAAACGAGGTGGATCCGCCTGAACCAAACAAAATAAAGCGAGTCATTTTCAAAACAACCAAATGAGGCTCGTTTTGTTTCATCTGGACGGGTCTGCGGCCCGCTCAATCCTGTTAAGACCTTGTGAAAACAGACCTGCGTTACAGTACAGCAGAACGGAACAGAAAACATAGGAGAGGAGAGGAGAGGAGTGGGCAGGAGTGGAGGACAGACCCCCCCCTCCCTCCCTCCCTCCCCTTTTACATTCCACTGGTGAATATGAGCACATGATCTCACATATGCCACCCCCTCCCTCCTCTTATTCAATACGCACGCACACACATATGCACACACGGATGTGGGAGCTCACAAAAGCACTGTGGGGTGCATCCTGGACCTTCCCAGCCCAACTTCCCAGCCGCCCCTATTCATACGCCCTGCCCTCGGCGACTTTCATATAAAGCGCCGCCTACACTAGGGCCCACTCAAAGCCCCTTACAGAGCCTCCAACTAGCCCTTCCCCCCCATGCTCTCCGCCCCCGGGCAAGTCAGCCCAGGCCCCTGCCCCCGGGCATAGCACTGGCAGGCAGCCCCGGCTGCTGAATGAATGGACCCATGAGAGGAACCGGGGGGAGAGACGGAGAGAGAGAAAAGCTCATATCAAGAGAATGGTGTCAAATTGATTTGTTCCTCCTGGGCCGCAGCATGAACATGCCATACATATCAATTAAAATCAATTATCCCTACCATGTAGACCGAGCACGCCACCTTCACCAGGAGAACGCCGGAAAGCCTGGATGGAGATGGTTTTCCCTTTTTTTTCATTTTTTTTTTCATATCCACTATTGAATGTGCAGTTTCCCTCCCTCACTTTCTCTCTCCAACACACGGAGAGACCGTAACACACAAACACATACAGATATATACATACATAATCCACGCTCACTGCCACTACATTTACTCTATTCCCTTCACCTCTTTACTATCAGCTTGGAAAATGACCATGGCAGGAAAAGTGTTCACTCACCAATTACGATCGATCTCTCTCTCTCTCTCTCTCTCTCTCTCTCTCTCTCTCTCTCTCTCTCTCTCTCTCTCTCTCTCTCTCTCTCTCTCTCTCTCTCTCTCTCTCTCTCTCTCTCTCTCTCTCTCTCTCTCTCTCTCTCTCTCTCTCTCTCTCTCTCTCTCTCTCTCTCTCTCTCTCTCTCTCTCTCTCGCTCACTCACACACACGCTACAAAATCAGTGTGGCAACCTCATAATGGATGACAACTTCTATAGAACAGTCACATTTACAGCCTCTGTGAAATACTGTCGGTCCTATCAATATTTTGTACGCTTACATTCGTTGACTTTTTAATGTACATTCATTTATACTAAGACATTTCTTATTAACGACCTTATTGCAGCACGCAAACTGGACCCGATGTTTTTAACATTTTCCCCCTTTTTCTCCCCAGTTGTATCCAGCCAATTACCCCACTCTTCTGAGCCGTCCCAGTCGCTGCTCCACCCCCTGTGCCAATCCGGGGAGGGCTGCAGACTACCACACGCCTCCTCCAATAAATGTGGAGTCACCAGCCGCTTCTTTTTACCTGACAGTGAGGAGTTTTGCCAGAGGCACATAGCACATGGGAGGATCACACTATTCCCCCCAGTCCCCCCCCCCCGAACAGGTGCCCTGACTGACCAGAGGAGGCGCTAGTGCAGCGACCAGGACACATACCCACATCCAGCTCCCCACCCGCACAGGGATTCGAACCGGCAATCACCGTGTTGGTAGGCAACGGAATAGACCGCTATGCTACCCGGACGCCCGACCACCCGGATGCCTGACCCCATGTTTTTAACTGAAACCTGGCTCAGCACTGACAGACCAGCTGCTCTTACTGAGGCCTATAGTTCCTCCCATTCCTGTAGACAAGGGAAGAAGGACAGTAGGACGGCAACTGCACTCCCAGCTGCTCTTGCCAGCAGGGATATATTTTTGGGAGACTTTTGTTCATTTGAGCATCATGCCATTATACTAAGGTGTCAGCCTCCTGTGCTGGCAGAAACTTTATACAGGCCTCCTAAGCAATGCCCCATCTTCCCAGCCAACTTTGGAGAATTCTTACCTATTATCCACAGTAATCATGATTAAAGCATTATCATAGGTGATTTTAATTTACATGTGGATAATAGGTTGGATTCCAAAGTCATGGAATTAATAAATATTCTGAATCATATGGATTTTACTCATCAAGTCCACTGGACCCACCCATACCCACAGCCACACCTTAGATCTGGTGATAACACATGGACTTACTGTTGATTATTATTATCATAATCTTTTCAATTATAGTCTGTACAGCACAGAAAAATACTGAACGCCGTGTTTAAAAAAAATGGTGTCTTACCCCTGAGGTTGCAACAAATTCCATGAGCAGTCAAGAAAGTATAATAGCAGTTATTCTATCCTCCTCATGTGTAGGGATAGGTACCAAAACCCAGTATTAAACGGATACTGGTGCTAAATTATTAAAGACCTTAGTATTGATAAGCTACGACATGAACGGTTCTGCTAACAGTTTTGGAGAAATTCCGAAAATAAATTTCCTCTTTATTTAGGCTAGATAAATGTTATCTTGCACCGTTTATCTCACCAACTCCCTTTCTAATTTGCAATAAGATTAAGACATTAGTCAATGATGAATTTTCAGTACTCCCAATCCACAAGAGAGACCTCCATCTTGAAGTTTGTCGTTTGTGCGAGCCAGAGGGCGGGGTCAGCTCTGTCTCTCTCTTACACACTCACATACCCACAGAGCCAGCTCTGAGTAACAATGGCGGAGAGAGAACTAAACAGTCAAAATTCTGGTTATACTTCAGTAGTTGATGCTGACAATGCAGTGTTTTGCATGTAAGGGTAGAAACACGAGCCATCTTTCAAAACATCTAGTGAAAGTCCATCAAATACAGGCAGAGAAATTAAGTTTTCGACTGCCTAGCTCGTAGTTCATCTCTCATTGCCCCATCCACCTCAGGTATGTTATATATGCTAGCAACCTGGAGTCCACATGGAGTTAACTATATTATACAAACACAGGTTAATGATAAAAAGCAATTCTCTATCCAGACATGAGACAATAAAGCAATGATAATTCTGTAAATTTTTGTTTTTTCTTTTAGAAAAATAACAAAAAGAACCGACGAGATTACCGTTAGAGTACCGGATCAATAAGCAGTATTGGTAAGAGTAGTAGTACTGTTAAAAGCTTAGCGATACCCATCCCTACTCAAGTGATGATCTGGTAAATCACCCATTACCAAACTAAGGACAACTATTGATGCTGTTGCCCGTCAACAAAATAGGCCAACCCCAAACAAAGAGCAACCTGGAAAAATTATGAAATTACTTAAATCAAGAGAAATTGTCATGGAACAGAATAAAAATGGAGAAAGCCTAGATTACATGTCCACCATGCGATTTTCCGTGAGTACCTTGGTGTGTACAATAAGGCAATCAGAAATGCTAGACAAGACCATGTCTCCAAACTGATCAGTGATAATCAGAACAATCCAAAAATCCTCTTCTCAACAATTGACCATCTGATTAACCCTGTCCCTTTAGACTCTGGTGATCTTTTTTCCACATCCAGATGTAAAGAGTTTGCAGCATACTTCAGGGATAAGATAACCACCATCAGGTCTGGTATTGCTCAGCTAAGGAGTGATACCGTAGAATCCCCTACCTCACTATGTGAAATAACCCTAGAGTCTTTTGCCCTGGTTGATGCTGGAGTGCTTATGAAGGTAGTATCACAGCTTAAGCCCTTCACTTGCCCTCTTGATCCCCACCACCTTTTTAAAACAATGTTTAGCTGTTTATAACATGAGCTCCAATCTATCATTAAAACAATGTTTAACTGTTTATCAGATGAGCTCCAAACTATAAACTATCATTAACTATTCTTACAGACAGGTATTGTTTCAACTGCACTTAAGTTTGCTATGGTGAAACCCCTCCTGAAGAAAAACAACCTTGGCTCATCAGTCCTCAGCAATTTTAGACCAATTTTAATCTTTCTTTTTTTAAGCAACATTGTAGGGAAATTAGTTTTTAAGCAGTCAAGTGATTTTCTTACCTGAAACTGCATTTTTGAAAAAATTCAGTCAGGTTCTCGGGCCCATCACAGCACAGAAACGGCTTTGGTTAAGGTTGTGAACAACATTTGGATCAACTTGGACACTAAAAAACTCTCGGTCCTTGTTCTCCTTTACCTGAGTGCAGCCTTTGATACAGTCGACCACAGTATTCTCATAGACAGACTACATAGACGTGTTGGCGTCTCTGGCACTGTTCTTAACTGGTTTACATCTTACCTCACAGGTAGAGATTTTTTTGTTGACCTTGACGAACACTCCTCTAAGAACTATCAACTATGGCATACCACAAGGCTAGTTCCTAGGTCCAGTCCTTTCCAATCTGTATATGCTACCTCTTGAAAGTGTCATCAGGAGAAATGGCATCAATTTTCACAGTTACGCTGATGACACTCAACTGTATATTGCTGTGTCTCCTAATGACACAAACCCTATTGATGCCCTCCATAAGTGTATTTTACACATTAATGTTTGGATGGCTCAGAACTTCCTTCAGCTCAACCAGAAAAAAACAGAGGTACTCATCATTGAAGCAGTGGCACAGAGAGAGAAACTGACTTCTAAATTCAAGTCACTGGCACCAGCCTAAAAACCTAGGTGTCATCATAGATTCTAATTTAATTGTCAATGCTCACATCCGAAATGTGACCCTATCTGCCTTTTATCACTTGAAAATGTCGCCAGAGTGCATCCGTTTCTCTTCCAGGACAATACTGAGAGACGAATGCATGCTTTTATCACTAGTAGGCTGGACTATTGTAACGTTCTCCTTTCTGGTCTACCAAAAAAAAGCCATAGATCAACTCCAACTTATACAAAATTCAGCTGCTTGTGTGCTGACCAGGATCAGAGGGAGAGCGCACATTACACCTGTTTTGAAATTGCTGCACTGTTTACCTGTCAGTTTCAGAATTGATTTTAAGATTCTTTTATTGATCTACAAGTCGCTAAATGGTCTCGCTCCCGACTACTTGTCTGACATGGTTTTAAGATATGTACCCACTAGATCCTTCAGGTAATTGTCTCTTGGTTGTTCCTAGGGTCTGGTCTAAGAGCCATGATGAGGCCGCTTTTAGCCATTATGGCCCTAGCCTGTGGAACGGCCTACCGGAGATCCTGAAGCTGGCAGAGAATGTGGATATCTTTAAAAGAAAACTTAAAACACACCTTTTTAGCCTGGCTTTTATCTAGTATGTGTTTATTTTGACTTGCACCTTTACTGTTATCTTATTTTATTATTAGTTTTACTATATTATATTTTATTTATTCATCTTCATGTTTTTCATTTAAATTCATGTTTGTTGCATTTGATGTATGACTTGTGCTATATAAATAAAGTTTAATTGATTGATTAATTGACTGGTTGATTCCAGATAGATTTCTTTGATTACACGTGAATTCTTAAAGCATAACAGTCATTTATTCATTTGACAGGGTTATACTTGAACGACTAAATAACAAAAAGAGGATTGTGCAGAAAAAAAATTATTATTGAGCCCCCGTGTGTTGTACAATATATATCGCAGCAGGGATTTAAAGCCAATTTATCCGCCTAGGGCAACCAACCATTTGTGTAATCATAGGGTACAAACACATCCTGTACTCATTCAGGTCAATCAATATTAAATACTCAACTGGCGGAGACGGTCCGAGCCCAAAACCACTTTCAGCTCCACCAAGATAGGCGCACATATCTTTCCCCCCTCACAATGGAAACATCCAAACAGCAGCTTCTGAAATGGCCCCATGCTTAATGTGTGGTTAAGACTTGCAGGGCGCTGTTGACACGGTGTGAGCTTTTCTTAATCGGGAGAAACGAATTAAATATCAAATCTGTCAGAATCTTTATCTGGCTTTGGAGAAACTTGCAGCATCTTGAGGGCCACCCAACCAACACAAATAGCCGACTGTATGGCTGACCGATCTGGAGTCAGCCTGAGCTCTCTCGCTCCCGGGTGTTTAATATCAGGCTGTGGGAAGGTAAGCTGGCCGTGGGTCTGTGCCTGTAGCCGGTGGCTCGGCTAAACTGCTTGTATACATAGCTGGCTTCTGTCAGACTGTCACAGGGGGCAGATGTTCTTAGGGAGGCCTGACTATAAACACACGCGCATAAACACACGCCCTGCAGTGTACACACACTGATTTCCTCACATGTCAAACATGGTAAACAACTTGACTCAATGCTGGTGGGTGGCTGGTGTCGGGCCAATGGGGACGTGTATGTAGCCACCTACGTATGCGCCCACACACACACACACACACATACATACGCACAGACAAACACAGGCACACAAGCACACATAAACACACAAGGATTCTAAAACTGAGGAAAAGGAGGCCCATCTGGCCCTGACCGTGTTTAACAAAGCAGGGAGGATTGAAAATGTAGGAAAGCGGGTCATACCGGTAAATGTCAGTGCGAAGGGCCAAAGGCAAGGGGTGCTGGACAGACGATGTGACCACATTATTATATTCTGGACACATTCGCAAGCAAACTGGGACTTGGCGACAGAGTGACAGGCTGAAAGGCAGAAAACTTTGTATTTTCCCTTTGGGCCGTCCCCATTAGGGGACTATAAATGAAGACGTCTCAGACCACAAGACAGACAGGAAGGAATATCCTGCATTCCACCCTGTGGAGTGCTGCTTTTGTACGTGTTAACACAGACACCCTAGCTAGCTCTCTCTCTCTCTCTCTCTCTCACACACACACACACACACACACACACACAGATAGATACACACAAGCCTCCTCCGTTAGCACAGTCAACAAGCTGGCATGCAGAGCAAATCAGATCCAGCATGACTCATAGCAACAGTTGCACACAGACAGCAAAAACACACACACACACACACACACACACACACACACACACACACACACACACACACACACACACACACACACACACACACACAGCTTGCACCTCCCGTTCCCCACAAACAGAAAGAAGGCACAGTGTACTCGCCCTCAATCACTGTCACATGAGGCAGCTAGCATCGCACCGGCAGCCGTAATCGGCTAATAAGATGACAGCCAGACGGCCATGCCATGGTGGATAGGAGCGGACGGTGTTTTACCGGATGGACACACCAGAGAGGAGGGTTAAGTGAGAGAGGTGTCAGAAGTCATTAGGGAGGAGAGAGAGCATAATCCGTTTCTTCTTTCGGCCCCTGTGGTTTCCGTCAAACGCCGGGCCCATCCCTAAGCCAACAGGGTGCATGTGGTTGTGATTGAACGTCATCCACGGTATCACTGACAGGGAGAGAAGGCCCAGACTGCTGCTCTCTAACTCTCTACTTACTCATTCTGGAGCTCAGGGAGTGAGGTCTTACAGCTGGAGGGTTAGGACAGGAGAAGAGGAGAAGACAGGAGAGGAGAGGAGAGGAGAGGAGAGGAGAGGAGAGGAGAGGAGAGGAGAGGAGAGGAGAGGAGAGGAGGAGAGGAGATGAGAGGAGAGGAGAGGAGAGGAAGTTTGGCTCTAAGTGGAGAATGCTTGGGTCAGTTTCAGCCTTAGTTTAGCCCTTGTCCTGGTGTTGCTCTGTGACCCAAACACACACAAGGCTTTTTCTTCTTCCAGTTCCTACCCTACCACACACACACGCACACGCACACACACACACACACACACACACACACACACACACACACACACACACACACACACATAGCCAGCTGCCTCCCATCACTGAGGAGCAGCCACAGATGGGCTCTGCATGCTCCGTAAAGATCTCTCCACAGGCCCAGTCTACAGTCACTGCCAAACCCGCCTGGCCAGAACCCACTGTATGTGTGTGTGTGTGTGTGTGTGTGTGTGTGTGTGTGTGTGTGTGTGTGTGTGTGTATTGTGTCGTGGCTATGCATCAGACAGTCCGAATGTGCCAGAGTTGTGAGGGTTCTCGCGTTGAGTCCCCTGGGCTGTGGAGCTGTGGAGACCAGATTTGGACCAGGATGTGAGGTTCTAATCAGTACAGAGCAGAGTATAGGGAGAAGGCAGGAGAACCTCCCAGATGAACAATAGCATCTCGCACACTCACCAGATTGTATTTCACTCCCGCTTTGGGAGGGAAGAAGAGAACCCGAGAAGAGAAAGAATTATAACCATTATCAAACCCGCACAGCTGCCCTGGTAGTGAACCAGCGGCCATTTTCTGCTGTGTATCTCCAGCCCCATCGATACCAGATACATCATAGGCTGATTTGAGCCAAGCCCTCAGAACAAATTACTGGGTGAAACCGGCCCTTTCAGGGCTCGACGCTCACATTTTTCCCGAAGGAGTACATGTGCTCCTAAATGAAAAAAAATTTAGGGTGGGTCATACATAGAAATTTATGAGCACAGTGAAAAATGTTCAAGTAACACAGAGTTTACAAGCACTTGATTACATACATATTTTGTGTGTGTGTTCCTTCTCCCCTGTGTGCGATTATGATGTGAAAAGCAGTGGAGGACTAGGAAAGTGGAAGAACCTTGTACCTAGACACTAGGCATGGGCCTTAAAATATTGAAAACAACGTTGACATAGCATTTTAAAACCCTGAAATGTTGAAACACAGCTTTTTAAATAAAATATTGCAAGAGCTTTTTGAAATATTTGAAAGTTTTTTTTTATAACATATGGAAGCACTGACGCAACTTTTAGAACTATTGAAACATTTTTGTTTAAATACTGACACTGCATTTTAACCGATGTATTAGTTAGACTCCATGTATCCCCCTTGCCGGGTTCCTCTTTCTCCTCATCTCTTTTTCCACTCGAAATAAAAATTAATGGGCTTGATTTTTAGCGATGTCTTTGTGATACTTTCCCCCCCAATACCCACATCCGGCTTCCAACCCACAGACATGGCCAATTGTGTCTGTAGGGACACCCGACCAATCCGGAGGTAACGCGAGGATTCGAACCGGCGATCCCTGTGTTGGGTAGGCAACGGAATAGACCGCCACACTACCTGGACACCCCCTATTTGCAATATTTCTTAAACGCGTCTGTCCCTGACTGATTGAGTGGCTTGACTGAGTGATGACATTAGATCATTGGTCAGCCTTGTGTCGCCACTTCTTGTAGCTCTCCTTTCAAATTAACAGCCCTCTAGCATTGTATACATGGTCCAGCCATATACAAGGTTTTTGGTTTTTTTTTTGGACCCCCCCCCCTTTTTCTTCCCAATTGTATCCGGCCAATTATCCCACTCTTCCGAGCTGCCCCGGTCGCTGCTCCGCCCCCTCAGCTGATCCCGGAAGGGCTGCAGACTACCACATGCTTCCTCCGATACATGTGGAGTCGCCAGCCGCTTCTTTTCACCTCACAGTGAGGAGTTTCACCAGGAGGACGTAGCACATGGGAGGATCACGCTATTCCCCCCAGTTCCCCCTCCCCCAAAACAGGCACCCCGACCGACCAGAGGAGGCGCTAGTGCAGCGACCAGGACACATACCCACATCCTGCTTCCCACCCACAGACACGGCCAAATGTGTCTGTAGGAATGCCTGACCAAGCCGGAGGTAACAAAGGGATTCGAACTGGCGACCCTTGTGTTGGTAGGCAACGGAATAGACCGCCATGCCACCCGGATGCCCCGTATACTAGGTTTTGACTTGTCTTGTTTTCAGTGTTGTTCACCTTTCTCTCACTTGACACCGGCTGTGTTATTACAGAAAACTCTGCTGTGATTGGTGCATTGCAGCTTGAGGAATGTGGGACTTGTAGTTTTTGAGCGATTAGCAGCGGGGGGGGGGGGGATTATGGTAGGTTGTAATCTTTATTCGCACGCTGTGCTCGTAAATTATTTTTCCGGTTCGCATATATCTATTTTAGGGGCAAATGCGAGTGACATATTCGCACTGCAGAGCCCTGCCTTTAATGTCGCTTGTCGTTCAACACATCACACCCGCTAGCATAGCTCAAAGCCCGCTCAGCACGGAGGCAATGTCGACGCTCTATCTGTCACACTATGCAGTAGTGAAAATATAGGGAGAAAGGTAGGGAGATAAAAATCATTACAAACTCTCTCTTTCTCCCTGAATAAATGAGAGTGAGAAAGAAGTCAGATGAAGAGAAAGATTATTTTTGTATAATTTTCCCCAATAACAAATTGAACCCCCCCGCTTTTTCTCCCCAATTATATCCGGCCAATTACCCCATTCTTCCGAACCGTCCCGGTCGCTGCTCCACCCACCTCTGCCGATCCGGGGAGGGCTGCAGACTACCACATGCCTCCTCAGATACATGTGGAGTTGCCAGCTGCTTCTTTTCACCTGACAGTGAGGCGTTTCGCCAGGGGGACGTAGCGCGTGGGAGGATCACGCTATTTCCCCCCAGTTCCCCCTCCCCCCTGAACAGGCGCCCCGACTGACCAGAGGAGACGCTAGTGCAGCGACCAGGACACACACCCACATCCGTCTTTCCCACCCGCAGACACGGCCAATTGTGTCTGTAGGGATGCCCTACCAAGCATGGGGATTCGAACCGAGATCCCCATGTTGGTAGGCAATGGAATAGACCACCACGCCACCCGCCGCCTAACAAATTAAACTTGTTGGCATGTTACAGGCATGCACTGGATGTACTCGACCACTGGATTTTAGCCTGCCTGACTTTGTCTCAGCCTCAGAGGCATGCCCGCTTTTGCAAATGTCTAATAATCAAGTTTTCATAAGTCCTCAGATTACTTCCTGTTCAGGGGCTCAATAACTACGTGGGTAAGCATACCATTTCATTTGTCCTCCCAGATACAATGAGCTGCCATAATCCACCCATGTAGAACAGGGCTCCGTGTTGTTGAATGGTTACGATTTTCTGACTCAATCATGGCTTAATTCAATTTTAACAATGCCTTGCCTGATTCAACAGGGTAGAAAAATACTCCAGGGTTACTCTACTTTTAAAATGAATAATGAAGCAAAGTGAATGGATAATGCATGATGAAAGTCTGGATACTTTTCATTTTTTTGTTGCTAATAACGGACAATTTTCAGCACCCATGCTTGGGAGGGGAGTGGGCTGGTTTCACAGGAACGCAGCCTGCGTGTTTAAGAAATACATCAGTGCCCTTCGTTGAGAATTCAGTCAAGGACACTACGGAAAGACCAATGTTTACCAACTGGGGTTTGAACCCGCAAGTCTTCTAGTTAAAAGAAAAATCACCTTAGCTTACTAAATAAATCTCACAGTCGCCTGACCCTACTTCACATTTGTTTGGCTATCCCTCGAAACAGACACAAAAACTGCCTGAATACAGAATATAGATGAGATCAACTTTAATAATCGCCGTAGGGAACAAATTGGATTTGGAATACCCCCTCAGATTGTGAATTATACAGCAGCTCATCTGATAGCAAAGCAACGCAAGACGGATGTTCGGTGATTTTGTGCGCTGTCAACAGGTGCTAGAATGACACGGGTACAGCAAAGTCAGGGTATTGGAGATGGACCAAAATCCTGTTTAGAAGAGCACGCAGCACATGGAAGTCAATCGATCAGTCTTCGGAAGAACGCGTCAGGGGCTTTGACAGCGCGGCTCCGAAGCCAGAAGATAGCACGCAGCAAAGTTCAAAACACTTTCATTGTTCATCTGTCAGCGTGAAAGACAATTGCAGGGACAGGGAGGGAGAACACTAACACAATATTTATCTTGTGTTGCCTTTCCTCCCGATGAACACTTTTTTTTCTTTTCTTTTTTTATGTATTCCTGCTATTGTGATGGAAGATGAATGGCTAGCGGGCTCCAGTAGGTGATGTCTGTCTGGTGTAAGCACAGTGCAGTCACTCACTCACGCATTTCCTATGTCTGAAGACTCAGGCAAAGGCAATAAATTCAGCAACAAACAGCCTTTTTTTTCTTCTCTTTTTTTTATTAAGGGGCGCTTCAATTGTTGGTTGGTGGTTTTTATTCTGCATTGTTCTTAAAACTGCTTCCCCGGGAAACTGGGAAAGTCAGAGCTGACGAGATGTCACCTTATGAACTTTCTCCTTGGGTTTTACACACACACACACACACACACACACACAACACACACACACACACACACACACACCATCCATTCTTTCTCTGATATGAGAACACACCAGCACACATGCTAGCCCACATCTATTGCCTGTCAGGTTCAACAGCACACAGTCCTGTCTAATTAGGCCACGGGTAGCAGCTCCTCACATGCTCCCGACTGTTCCTTTTCAACGATGAGAAACTAATAACTCTCCATCATCTCATGTCAGTCACATCACGGTCTTGTGGCGGAAAGGCTCCGGCTCTTCCCTTTGTTCTGGGGTCGAATTGAAACCTTACAGTAAATCGAAGGGATTTTCTGGTAATGTGATCCCCTCCTGCAGTTTTTTTTTTTTTAATCTAGCCTACAGCAGTGAGAGCCGGGAATGTGTGCGGTGATATATAAATGCTACCTTTAAACGGTTACTTTCCTGTAGCTGTACCTGTCTCCCTGCACAGGCCTGTACCTAGGCCTCACGCACGCCTGTTGCGACTGGTCATGCAGTTCTAAATAGGGAACATGTATGACCTTGGGGCGATTGTCACGTGTCGGTACAGGGTACGAGCGCATAGGCTCGCCAACGTGTGCGTACATACCCACACACATTCTTCTAAAGCCAACAGTAGCAAAACAAGAGAAGATGGGCCTCTCAGAGCAACTGACAAAGTGAATTACATTGTGAGGGAAAACACTAGCTTCCTGTCTCAAACAATAGCACTGGATGGCTTTCAGATGGATGTAGCGGCAACGTGTACAAACAGCGAGTCAATAACTGGGCCAGGGTAACGGCCAGTCGCTAAAGAGGAACATTTCACAAGTGATTTGTGGAGAAAGTGTGTGTTCAGGCCACTTTGCACCACAGTCTGTCACCCAGCCATAACAAGGGCACCCTGCCAAACGGGTCCCATTCGCTCGTCTTGATGGCAGAAATGCATGCGGATAACCAAATATTCCTGCGCTCCTGTCACGGGCCACGACTCCATATTCCTCATCATAGGCAGGTCTCGGAAAGACGAAAAATAAATGGAAGCCGTCCGATGAAAAAGCGGATAATTTCGCCTCAGACTATTCTGGAAGCCATGAAATCACAAGAAAATTCCAGTTATGAGCAAACTTAGGCGACATTTCAATCCTTCAGCACTTTGCCTGAGATATTTATGTCTGTCGGCAGTGCCTTCATTATCATAAAGCGTGTTTAATATTTCTCAGCTGCGTGAGAGGCCGACCACACTACAGATGATTGAGAGCGCGCTAGATTTAGTGGCTCTTTGTCGCCCCTTTCTCTTTCTCCAGCTGTGTGCATGTACTTCAGGACCAACACACACCACAGACCAGACAGACCGAGTTGGAGAGAGAAATAAAGGACAAGTGAAAGAGAGGGAGGGTGGAAGGAAGCAGTGTGCGAGTATTGAGGACATGGTGCCAACCGGAGAGGCCCACCGTGCCTCAGTCCCATCTCTCCAGCTGAGGGCTTTGATTCGCCTGATTGTCTCCAATATTGAGACACACAATAAACACAACGCTGGGCGTCCATTTGCAATTCTAATCAGTCCCTCTCAAATGGCCTGGACAACTCAGCTACAGCCCTCTGGGATATCACTCATCTGACTGCAAAATAATGACACACAATCATCGCCATGGCTACGCCACTACCGCACCCCGTGAGGGGGAGCGCGGAGAGGATATTAATACACAGGAGTGCACAGAGAACTAAATGAATTAGCCAGGAGATTAGCTAGATACCAGGTTAATGAATGTGCCACGCAGGCAGCTTCTCCCGCCCAGCCGGGGAGTATCCGTGCACACACACCCCCCCATCCCCCTTTACCCTAAAAATCCACCAGTAGCAACTTGGCTAGCAAGCAGGTCCACACCTGCTTTTGGAGGGCATGTTTCCGCACGCTTTCCAATAAACCGTTTCTCTCCCAACATGCAATCTCGACTCTGTAAACTTCTTGATAAGGCGGCACGCTGCAAATTCCCAAACTATTTGATAAAAGATAGCGTGAAGCCGATGTAAATTCCCACATGCAAAGCTGAGATATATGATTGGTATCTAACGTGGGCATCAATGTAAATGAGACTTTGAGCATCTAATCTAAATTTAAGATTTTAAGCTCCAAATGTCGGGACAATGAAGGTCTGCGCCAAAAGAAACATTAAATCTTAAATGGGAAGCACCCCAAAGGCACAGATCTGTACATTATGCAACCATTTGTTGTGCGAGTCTTCTAGTATCTTTTTTTTTCTTCCTCGAGATGATCACACACTACGATAATAGATACAATAGATTGCCAGGAAATAACAGCAAACTGACATGCAATCATCCACATTTTAGTAGCTTTGATATATTTGCTTTAACAGTCACCCTGAAAATGAAAAATTCAAATTCATTTCAGAGAATAACAGGCAACTCTTATGAAACCACCCATTAGAATTGCAAATCACTCAGATGATTCATAACAGTGACAGTGCTCATTTGCCCTCCTTTTTTGTGGGAGCAGATACGCGCGGAAATGCAAAATGCATGTGTCTGCCTGTCTGTCTGCCTGCCTGCCTGCCTGCCTGCCTGCATTTGTGTGCACATGTGCGTGAGCGTGTGAATGACAGCCTGTCAGTGAAAGAGATGTCTTTATCTAGCCGATGTCTGCGAGAGTCGTGACAGCGGGGGCAGGGTCACATCACTGCCAGGGAGTCGACACTCGTCTGGACAGGAAACATCACTTTTTGATTTCCCCTCCAGAGCGAAAACACTCGTGTCACAGTCTCGAATGACAGCTTTAAACATTACGGTTATTCCAATATGAGTGACTGAAATGCAATTTTGTGTGCTTGTGTGTGCGCATGTGTGTATACCTCACTCATGATAACAGCGTGTGACACTAATCTCAGGACCTTTAATTTTCCGGCACAGACCATTTTGCTTAAACAGCATGTTTTTTTTTTTTTTTAGGTTTTCTTCATAGGGTCTTGCAGCAAACAGTTTTGGTTGAGCGAGCCACTCCCCTCCTTATCCTTACCCTTTGACTCCTTCTGTGTAGCAACAATACAGGGGTTTTAGTTCAGTGTCCTGCAGTCGATCTGCGAGGGGCCTGATAAGAGAAGCTGATGGATAGGTTTAATCAGCCAAGACCAGAGATCAAGACCATGGGACAGATCAATCAAACGCTGTGGTCTGAGAAAGAGAAGAAACAACTTTTATCGGTGTCAAAAGGGTCACTGCCTGCTCCTTTCCCTTTTTAATGTGGGAACAGGGACCAAGGGTATTACAGTAAATTAAAACTAAGGGTAGACACAGGACACAGCAAATGATTTCTATTCTGGTGTCAGTAAAACGAGACATCTTGGGGGGCGTCCGGGTGGCGTGGCGGTCCGTTGGCCAACCAACGCGGGGCTCACCGGTTCGAATCCCCGTGTTACTTCCGGCCAGATGCGGGTGGGAAGCCAGATGTGGGCATGTGTCCTGGTCGCTGCACTAGCGCCTCCTCTGGTCGGTCAGTCAGGGCGCCTGTTTGGGGCGGGGGGGGGACTGGGGGGGAATAGTGTGTTCCTCCCACATGCTACGTCCCCCTGGCGAAACCCCTCACTGTCAGGTGAAAAGAAGCGGCTGGCGACTCCACATGTATCGGAGGAGGCACGTGGTAGTCTGCAGCCCTCCCCGGATTGGCAGAGGGGGTGGAGCAGTGACCAGGACGGCTCGGAAGAGTGGGGTAATTGGACGGGTACAATTGGGGGGGATCTAAAAAAAAGAGACATCTAAAGTAAACCTTCACAAGGAGTTAAAACACGAATTTCATGCCCAGAGTTGGCTGAAAAACAAAAAAAGAAAATGAAAGAAAGAATGAATGAAGAAATTTCACAAGTTAGTTTATACCTTTTGTTGAAGCCACAATAGGGGTGGGCTATAAGAGAGAGAGCAGTCAAGAAATGAATATACAAGCGCACATCTGCGATCAATACATTGAGATGCACTATGAATATCCTTAGGTAACTCTCCAACAACGCCTACCGTTCTGTTTGGTCGCAGCCTTCTGAACTAATGGATAACACGGGCACTTTAACTCAACCTTGTCTGAAAACCGACTAGAACCAAACCTGAAGTGAAGTCAACATGGGAAAAAAAACAAACCAGGACAGACTCGCTACAGCCTCCAACAGACTCCTGGCTTTGTAAGATAGGAGCGAGGCCTGCTATAACTGACAGGGGTTTTCATAAATTGCAGCCCCCTTCCGTTTTAAAGCCAGATCCTTATCAGGGAACTTGAGTGGCAAGTCCATTCTCCGCTCGCAATCTCGGCTCGTGATTGTAAAAGACAGTAACACATGTCCGCTCCAATCACAGACAAATTGGTTGCTCTCTCTCTCTCTCTCTCTCTTCTTTTGTCCCGTCGGAGGAAGATCTTATCCAGACAGTCATGTTTAAGTTGTCAGTAGGTCTGTAAAACCCCATATTGAACACCATATTGACTGATGCAATCGCGCAGACACACATCATTAGGCTCATTAACAGTGAATGTAAAAAGAGAGGACGGGGCCAGCCGCTGCAGCGGGGATCTGTGTCTCCTGTGATAACGCTCGCCTTTAACAAGCGCGGCCCGGGCGAGGCTCGGGCGGCTGGTATTAAAATGAAACGCGCGTGTGTGACGTGCGTGCGAATAAACGGGATGTTCGACATGATACTATTCTAATTCACACTGTTTGCTCTGTGATAACGCCGTGGATTGTGGCCTCATAAAAGACGCTCCATGTGTTGTTTTAGGAAGCCATTACGAACTGGGGCGTCTCCATTACAGAGGCGATCTGATCATTATTACAGCCATCTGCAACACACACTCGAGACTTAATCTGCACAGGCTAACCACAGCCGACTCCTGAGCGCACACACGCACACACACACACACACACACACAAACAATGCTCTCCCTCCTCGCGATGTACGTGTGCGTGCACATCTTTAACGTGACACAGCAGCTGTTCCCCCCGTCATGCTATGGCTTTGGGGTCGACATATATTATTCCAGACCACTTGACCAGCCTGCACCGCGGCGAGAGCACAGCTCCGCGGCCCCACACATTCCACACACAAACAATGGGCACAACTGACATGACCCACGGAGCTGATGTGAAACACGCTCTCCCCGCAAAAGGCAAAACCACAACATCACGCATTGCAATTACGGCCCGACTGCCAGCGCTGCCGGAGACCCTTCAAAGGCTCATCACAGAGGAGACATCTAATGAAGGACGAAGGCCAGCCAAAGACCCAGCCAAGCGGACTGCTTTGAAGCAACTTCCCTGGCCCTTTTAACAGGAGGCAAATCGTTTTCCTCCCTTCTTCCCCTCCATTGTAGGACGGGTAACACCAGACAGCTAAAATTGGTGGCTGCATGCGGAGTGGCTTTGGGGGAAACACACCGCTCCATTCCAATGCAGCGCCGCTACAGGAAATGAGACTCGGGTCCCACTGGCTGCATCAGCCGCCTCTTGACAAATAAATATATGCATGCATTCATGTATATTTCAAATATGAATTTGACTCCCCGGCATTATGCACATGCTATGGTCTGGCCTATGCCAATTCTGGATATGCACAAGGTGCTACAATCAGGAATGCATGAATAAATCAGGGAATGCAGCAAACAGCCCACAAAGGGAGCTAGGCAGGACCAGGCCAGACACGGAAAGAAGGACGACAAGTGTGAAAAGCTTTCATCTGAGTGATGGAGAGAGGAGAAGAGAGAAGCGATGCGGCGGAGGTTTGTGCTGTCATGTTTCACAGTGGGGGAGTGGGGGGGGGGGGGGGTTAGGAGACAGATGAGGGGAAGCTCTGAAAGCAGTCAAACTTTCGCAATGCCGGGACAAACGGGGGACGAAAGACCGAAATATGAAAAGAGGACTGAACGTTTTGGATAAGCAGGCTCATCTCATACCGAGGAATACAGTATTACACAGTCATGAGAGCGTCACGTGGGTAGTCATTAAGTTGAGTCAACGCAGCGCCTCCGGTTTTAATCTTTGCATAGTTCATAAAGCAAGGGGTGAGGTTTAGGATATTTTGTTTGCTTTACTAGACCTTCACTCCCATTTCCAATATTGAAGAGATGAGAGGCTTCCACAGCCAAGTCCATCAAGGGGGAGAATAAACATGAGATCTAATGGGAAACATGTGTGTGGGAGATGAAACGGCCTGCCTCACATGAGCAGGATGAAGTATAGGCCGGCGTCCCGCTGTGCTCCAATCACCACCATAAGAACTTAGTGTGGATGGGGGGGGGGGGGGGGGACGGCGGAGCCCCGAAAGGCTCAATCTCTCTCTTTCTCCGTCTCTTCCACACACATACACACACTCACATACGCTAGCAATATGGCCATTGTGAAGCCAACCCCCCCCCCTCTCATGTGCAAGCCAGACTCTGACAGTGACATCTCCATTCAGTCTGGAATTCTCTTTCTCTTCCGAACATGCACGCGCGCACACACTCGGAGCCAGAGGCCATGGGAGGAGGAGCAGCATTAGGGGCATCACACAAAAAAAATAAAAAATCCTCTCTCCCTGCCGCGAGTCTCTGTGGGGTTTAGAACAGCATTATAGGAAGATTAGACTTTAGAGGTCTCTCCTATCTGATGTCATTGTTAGGTTTGCGTTGTCTGGATGGCTCGAGGAACTCCGACCCGGTGGTGGCCACATTTGTCTCTGAACAAAATGCTCCGGGATGCAGGGAGAGCTGTGATTGATTGCAGGTTCCTATTGTATCTGTCTGGTATGGTTCTATTGGAAGAAGAATTAGCCGGACAAAAACGCATGGAAAATGGTCCACATCTGACTCCATCAATCAAGTCAGCAATCAAAATAATTCAATTAAGAGACTTTAAATCCCCCTGGCTTACTATTCACCGATCCAGCAGCCCTGAGACAAATGCAATTTACTGACAATCCATACACGATAGCATTAACTCCGCTTTAAAGCTCAAATCTTTTTTCCATTACTTACATTTTCTAAATATCAAGGGAAATGCAAAGGAAACAGATGAGTTATACTTTGTTTAGATGAGGCAGACAACTCCGAAAAAGCAAACAACTTTTAAAAAAAAAAACATTACTAAGACAGACGCCTTCTGGACAATGGGACTAATTTGCAAGTAGTTTAGGATGAGAAGTTGACTTATGTGTGGAACACAGGAACTTTAGAAATGCTTTTAAAGATCTGGTAAATGACTATGCATAAGAGCTGGGGGAGTAAGGAGCCAGGCTGGGAGAGCGAGAGAGCAAGAGAGAGAGAGGGAGAGATTGCTGAATATGTGTGTAATTGTCTTTTTCCCCCCGTTTCCGAGGTGTGAAAGGGAATGCGGGGTTGTGCTGGGGCGTCCCAGGGAGAGCCGATTGAAGCGTCAGTCACAGCTGCCACACAGAGCCCAGGCGCGCAGCATATCCCAGGCTCAGCCCTTGCAAAACGGAGGACTGCGGCTGGGCTGGGAACAGCAGGAGTCCCACTGGGCTCTTTTTTCCCCAGTCCTCTCACCAGTACAAGGGGGACTGGCTCATGCTGGGAGTTTGCTTAGAAAAGGGCCGAGGAAAGACTTGGCAGAATGGGTTAATGGAGGCACGCAGGCACGCACGCGCTTTTTTGGGGCTTTCTGTTTTGCCTGTGGGCACGGTGGGAAAAAAGATGGAAAAAAAAATCCCGAGATAAATCAACCTTCAAAATGTTGGTTCAAATATGAACACACACACAGAGAAAAAAACAGCTCAAGTTAGTTTACTGAAGAAATAACTTTCTTTTTTTTTCTTCCTCTTTCTCTCTGTGTCTAAGGAGCCTAAAAACGATAGGGATTATACACCGTGCCATTTCCATGCACCCCCTAATAGCCTCCATGTCCTGCCGCTGTGTGCCGTAGATAGATTATGATGCGTTATAATTAACATGGAGGGAGGCTGTTACAGCCCGCCCATCTGCCACTCTGACACACTTACAGGGGGACTATGTGCTGAGGAAAAGGGGGCTGCTGACTACACCATTACTTTATCATTCTATTATCTGACCACTCCATTCAATTACACTGTCGCTCCATTAGTGTACTCATAACACGGCACAAAGGGTGCCCTGATGATCACTAATGACATGTTCAAGTTCTGGCAAAGAACGGTCATGCTTCACCCTGGTCTGAACAGTTGATTTATTAGAAGAAAAGAAGAAAAAAGCTCAAGCTCGTCGATCCCATCCACTGAGTCATAGCGTTAGTTAATTGAGAGGAAAATAATGATAAAATTTTTTTTCCAAAGCTCCAACACCGCTTTGTTTTTAGCGAGAAAGAGTTAACTGACAACTTTCTCGACGAGGTAATACTGTGCTGTGCTAAAACACTTGTCAACAAGCCGACCTGCACGGTGCAGAAAATCAATCTGAGCACGTCCAGAACATCTAAATACCACCGACTTACACACATAGTTTCATCCAACGGGTTTCATGGTCCCGAAAAGAAAGAAAGAAAAAAAAGAAAGAGGGAAAACATGCATCGCAATTCCGATGGCAATCTAAATATTGTTCAAAATTATTCTTCATGTTATTTCTTCTTCAACATTCAACAGCCCTGATGTCATCCCACCCTTTATGAGTCATTTAAAACTCAGTGTCCTGTTCCCCAGAGCCATGTCACATTATATTCCAAAATTGCCCACAGTAAGTCTTCTGAGCGCTGCAATTTGAGGAAAATATTTCCCTTGTCGGTTATATGCTTGGTGACAGCTAATGACGTCTTGGGAGAACTTCTGGAGCAGCCCGCTGCTAGAGGCCAGGTTGCCTGCACGCTGTTCGGGGTTGGTGCCTGGCGATGAGGTCTGTCTCGGCAGCACAGAGGGGTTCTGTGAGAAAGAGTTAAGTCTATGAAGTCAGCCCGGAGGAGGAGGCTATGAGTCCTCGACTCGGAGCCGCAGGGGTAATGGTTTTAGAGATGGCTGTCACACAGATCCGTTCCACTGTCCAACAGCACCACTGATCTCCACCAGTCCGAGTCCGCTTGCTTTTCAATTGCTCAACTTCCCTCTCCCTGTTCCCCTTTCTTCTTTTCTCTTTCTCTTTCCCCCTCGCGCTGACACATGGAAGTAATCTGGGAGCTCAACGCTGGACTGAAAGGATGTGCGGTTGAGCCCAGGGCTGGGTTTCAACGGTCCACACTGGCTTCCTTTCCCCCGCAGTTTAATCCCCCTCATTTTCATCTGCTCTTATGTAAAAGAACTAAGATGGCAACAACAAGCAGACCATACCAATATATCTACTGTTTGTTTTGTTTTTCTTTACTTCCTGTAGTTCTGGATTTTTATATACTTTTACTAGATTCAGCTAACGCAAAGCAAAAGCATGGATATTAAATCACTGGAGGGGATTTCTTTAGGAATGGTATCCAGCCCCCCCACCCCTGTGCCTCTGCCTCTGGTTGGCAGTGCTGGTGTTGATGGGAACTTCCTGGTTGCTGCCACCCAGGCCTCCCTCGAACAACGCCGGGTCGCCAAACGCCTGTAAGACCGCCACTGTTCCGCCACTCCGCACTCTTCAACAGCTAGGCCCTAAACACTTTCTCTGGGGCACACTTGCACACTCCTAACACTTCCTTAATGCTCCACTGTGGGTGGACAAAGAACAATAACCCACCGGCACACTCTCAAACAGTCGCACACACCGCCATAATGAAGCCCTTTCATGCTTGTTTTAGGCAGAATTATTTCTGACATAAATAATGATAAAAAAAAAGTGTTGAAATGAACAGTACTCGTTACTGCCATTGTTCATAACCGTCGTCCCGCTCAATTAGACTATGAACAGAGAATGAAACGGGACGGCGGCATGAACTGAGAGAACTGCAATAGCTTGAGTAGAGCAGGATTGATTTGCAAGTCTTGATATTGTTTGTTTAAGGTTGTTCAAGATAACTTAAGCTTGTTAACCACACCCATCTGGCACCTAAGACGAACAGCTGCCATGACGTTAAGGCAAAAAAGAAATTGCACATCACATCCAAATTACTTTAGCTTTGCTTATAAATGACAAATTACCTGAAATTATCACAACTGTCCTGATGAGTCAAAGTTCAAACCAATCTATCACCAAATACTGAGTGAGGTTAGAGTTAGTTTAAATATTTATGAGAGTTAAGAGTATAGTCACATACTTAGGCTAGATGCATTTTCAAATACTAATTGCCCCTGGTCTGGGCATGCAACTGGAGTTGGTGTATATAACAGTTTGAATATAAAGTAAGGAATGCATAAAAGAAAAAGAAAAGAGTGAAAAACAGAGCTATCGGTTTTCAGTGATGTGGCAACCAAACCACCAGTGGATAAAGTGAGTCCATCTGGAGTCAAACCATAGTGGAGAAACGCCAATTCCCCAAAATATCCTTTTGTGCTGCAGCCCCTTCTGATCCCAGGTGCTTCACATACATGACCACACAAAGAATCTGTACATACACAGACCGCTGAAAAAACATACACACACACTCACACATACATAAAGGCAAGCGCAGCTGTCCTTAAAGCAGGACACAGGCTGCCTTTACAGCACCACGGACCAGTTGCTGTCCAGAAGTGGTTCTTATTGCCTGGGCCTCTCTCTCTCTCTCCCTCTCTCTCTCTCTCCCTCTCTCCCTCTTTCTCTCTCTCCCTCTCTCTTGGAGCTGGGCTCAGGCTCTAAGTCCTCTCTGTATGTAATGAGATCTCTATCAGAAGGAAACATGATCAGAGTCTTAAGGGGGGGAGGCAAGGGGAGAGAGGGGGTATATAGAGGGGGCAGCGGGGGCAACCAGCAGGGCGCGGGGCAGGGAGAGAACAAAAACAGCCCCCTGACTCTCTCAGCAGTGGCCTGCTCTATACAGAACAGCGAGGGGAGCCTTCATCTGAGCTCGATGCGTGGCATCAAATCCTGTTTCTGGTCTAGTCCCCTCGTCTCCTCCAGCTCTGGTTTAACAGGTTGTGGCAGTTGGAGTTGATCTGGTCTCATACCAGTAGTCTGCAACCACATCAACTGAAATATTTACAACATAGCAGAGCTGCCCCGAATATTCGTTTTCGGGTGTCAAATGCACACACCGGTGTTTAGGGGGGGGAAACTTTTGATTTTTTTTTTAAACAAGACCTGAGTGAAAAGAAAGATCAGATAGGGCCATGAAACACTGGCTTTGAAAAAATAAAAACCTCGGGGAAAAAAAGAAAAACGAGAACAAAACTCGAACTTTATTTTGGCGTAAGGGCATACTTATTCTGCTTATAACAGCCAAGGAAAAGTTCTTTTGAAAAATATTTTGAAAAATGTTTCATAAAACCACAAGTGTCCTCGTTCACAAAGCCAAATCAATTTTAGTGATAGAAAAAGAAAATGATAAAAAAATGTGTTATATGCTAACTGCCTTTTGGTTTGGAAATAAACAAATAAAATAAGATGATGCCTTCTCAAAACCATAGTGGTATTGCTGCCCGAGGGGGAAAAAAAAAAACCACCCTATGAATGTTCCAGTACCTCGGGCCAGCCCGACAGTGGTTTAATGCAAACCTTGTTTTAAACTTAACCAGTCGCAGGTGAGCAGGCGAAGTGGGTGGACATCAAAAGTCGATAAAGCGTACAAAGACATACTGCACAGATGCTATAGCTGACTTTTATCAACGCTATGCTGTGTAAAACTGCTTTATATTCTGGTGTGGCTTCAGAAACAAGCTAGGGCCAACAACAGAAATACTTGCAAAGTGTTTCCAAGCCTCACAATAGTGAGTTCAAAATCAGTGCACCAGACTCTGAGTCGGCCCGTGGCTGTTTTCTTGCTGTGTGTTTTCAGAGGTGAGCGAGTGTATTTTCTGCTTTTCCCCGTCTTGTTTTTTTCCAAGGCAGCCGCAAATAGCCTGTGCTAGCTACAGGTCATGATGTAAATATTAGCTAAGGAGGGTTAGAGGAACCACTCTCAGCTACGCTGTCAGATTATAATTAAATTGGCATCACTGCAGCATTCCTGAACATACACTGTGTGCGCATTTAGTGTGTGTGTGTGTGTGTGTGTGTGTGTGCGCGCGCGCACGCACCAGCATATATGTGTATGTTTCTGTGCTGTGCAGGTCAGCCAAACCGACAGGACGTGATCAGTCATAACAAAGTGACATTTTCTGCCGTAATCCCACTCAGCTAAATGAGAACTAATCCGATTTGCTCTGATCAAATGTTAGGCGGTTCTTCACCGGCTGGGGACGTTGACACATCCAGCCTCCTTCTGCCCGGTTGCCTCACCACCGAAACACCCTCCACCCTCTTATCCGGGCTCAAATTAAATATCAAGGAGAAAAAAAAGAAAAAGAAGGGCTGATATACCGCCGTACTTTCTGCAACAGAACTAAACTAAGGAAAGCTTCTCCTTTCCAGCCAAGGCCCCAGCGATGATATATGTGGGCTATACCGGCATGAAGAGGGGAAAATCAATTAAGCAAACCCCAGTTATTGATAACGCAGGAGGGGGAGTGATGCCGTCTTCACATGGAAATCCATAACATAGGGAATGCTCAGAAGAGGTAATGC